>NW_026558355.1:0-237008 GCF_026930045.1 Uloborus diversus | reverse complement strand
CTCCCATAGACTAATGGCTAGAGTGTTAGGCTTCCAAGCGAGTGGCCCTGGGTTCGAGTCCCAGCCTGAACGAAAATCTTCAATGTATACTTTTAGTTTCTAATTTGAAATTTCTTCTTCTTTTTTTTTTTAATTTTTCTCTTTTGCGAATATTGATTATTTATGTAGGGAGAAAAATTCTGAGTCAGTTTAATTATTCGACCTGTAAATTTCAAAGTGTTTGAATCAATAATTACCAAGGTGCATTTTTTGTTTTTATTATATTTAAGACTTCCATCGACAGAGCTCCGATAGCCTAATGGCTAGACCGTTGGGTTCCTAGCGCGTGGTACTGGGTTCGAGTCCCGGCCGGAAAGGAAATCTTAAATGCAAATATTTTTTTCTAATTTTATAATTCTTTTTTTTTATTTTTCCCTTTTGCGAAGTCAGTCAGTCAGTCTGACAGTCAATCAGTCAAGCACTCAGTCATTCAGTCTCAGTCAGTCAGTTAGTCCTTCAGCCAGTCAGTCAAGCAGTCAGTCATTTAGTCTCAGTCAGTCAGTCATTCAGTCAGTCAGTCAGTCAGGCAGTCAGTCAGTCGGTCAGTCCTGTGCAGTCAGTTAGTCACTAAAGCAGTCAGTCAGTCTCAGTCAGTCAGTCAGTCAGTCAGTCCAGTCCAGTCTCAGTCAGTCAGTGAGTCAGTTAGTCCAGTCCAGTCTCAGTCAGTCAGTCAGTCAGTCTCGGTCAGTCAGTCAGTCAGTCATTCAGTCAGTCAGTCAGTCAGGCAGTCAGTCAGTCGGTCAGCCTTATTCAGTCAGTCTGTCAGTCAGTCAGTCAGTCAGCCTTATTCAGTCAGTCTGTCAGTCATCCTTATTCAGTCAGTCTGTCAGTCAGTCAGTCGGTCAGTCAGTCAGTCGGTCAGTCCTGTCCAGTCAGTTAGTCAGTCAAGCAGTCAGTCAGGTAGTCAAGCAGTCAGTCAGTCAGTGTCAGTCAGTCATTTAGTCATTCAGTCAGTCAGTGAAATAGCCAGTCAGAGAGTCAAGCAGTCAGTCAGTCAGTCTCAGTCAGTCAGTTAGTCAGTCAGTCAGTCAGTCAGTCAGTCAGTCCAGTCTCAGTCAGTCAGGCAGTTAGTCAGTCAGTCTCGGTCAGTCAGTGAGTCAGTCAGTCAGTATCAGTCAGTCAGTGAGTCAGTCTGTCAGTCAGGCAGTATCAGTCAGGCAGTAAGACTCCGCTCGACAGAACTCCGATAGCCTAATGGCTAGACCGCTGGTCTTCCAAGCGAGTGGCCTGGGTTCGAGTCCCAGCCGGAGCGAATATCTTCAATGTATATATTTCTTTTCTAATTTGAAAATTCTTTTTTTTTTCAATTTCTTTCCTTTGCAATTATTGATTATTTATGTTGGGAAGAAAATTCTGTGTCAGTTTAATTTTTCGACACGAAGATTTCAAAGTGTTTAAATAAACAATTACCAAGGTGCATTTTTTGTTTTTATTATATTTAAAACTCCCACCGACAGAGCTCCCATAGACTAATGGCTAGAGTGTTAGGCTTCCAAGCGAGTGGCTCTGGGTTCGAGTCCCAGCCTGAACGAAAATCTTCAATGTATACTTCAAGTTTCTAATTTGAAATTTCTTCTTCTTTTTTTTTTTAATTTTTCTCTTTTGCGAATATTGATTATTTATGTAGGGAGAAAAATTCTGAGTCAGTTTAATTATTCGACCTGTAAATTTCAAAGTGTTTGAATCAATAATTACCAAGGTGCATTTTTTGTTTTTATTATATTTAAGACTTCCATCGACAGAGCTCCGATAGCCTAATGGCTAGACCGTTGGGTTCCAAGCGCGTGGTACTGGGTTCGAGTCCCGGCCGGAACGAAAATCTTCCATGTATATATTTCTCTTCTAATTTGAAGATTCTTTTTTTTTTGAATTTCTTTCTTTTGCAAATATGGATTATTTATGTACGGAAGAAAATTCTGAGTCAGTTTAATCATTCGACCTTTAGATTTCAAAGATTTTAGATCAATAATTACTAAGGTGCATTTTTTGTTTTTATTATAATTAAGACACCGAACAACAGAGATCCGATAGTATATTGGCGAGAGCGTTGGGCTTCCATGAGTGTCGCCCTGGGTTCAAATCCCAGCCGGAAAGGAAATCTTAAATGCAAATATTGTTTTCTAATTTTATAATTCTTTTTTTTTTATTTTTCCCTTTTGCGAAGTCAGTCAGTCAGTCTGACAGTCAATCAGTCAAGCACTCAGTCATTCAGTCTCAGTCAGTCAGTCCAGTCAGTCAGTCACTCAGTCAGTCAGTTAGTCCTTCAGCCAGTCAGTCAAGCAGTCAGTCATTTAGTCTCAGTCAGTCAGTCATTCAGTCAGTCAGTCAGTCAGGCAGTCAGTCAGTCAGTCAGTCGGTCAGTCCTGTGCAGTCAGTTAGTCACTAAAGCAGTCAGTCAGTCTCAGTCAGTCAGTCCAGTCCAGTCTCAGTCAGTCAGTCAGTCAGTCTCGGTCAGTCAGTCAGACAGTCATTCAGTCAGTCAGTCAGTCAGGCAGTCACTCAGTCGGTCAGCCTTATTCAGTCAGTCTGGCAGTCAGTCAGTCAGTCAGCCTTATTCAGTCAGTCTGTCAGTCATCCTTATTCAGTCAGTCTGTCAGTCAGTCAGTCGGTCAGTCCTGTCCAGTCAGTTAGTCAGTCAAGCAGTCAGTCAGGTAATCAAGCAGTCAGTCAGTCAGTGTCAGTCAGTCATTTAGTCATTCAGTCAGTCAGTGAAATAGCCAGTCAGAGAGTCAAGCAGTCAGTCAGTCAGTCTCAGTCAGTCAGTTAGTCAGTCAGTCAGTCAGTCAGTCCAGTCTCAGTCAGTCAGGCAGTTAGTCAGTCAGTCTCGGTCAGTCAGTGAGTCAGTCAGTCAGTATCAGTCAGTCAGTGAGTCAGTCTGTCAGTCAGGCAGTATCAGTCAGGCAGTAAGACTCCGCCCGACAGAACTCCGATAGCCTAATGGCTAGACCGCTGGTCTTCCAAGCGAGTGGCCTGGGTTCGAGTCCCACCCGGAGCGAATATCTTCAATGTATATATTTCTTTTCTAATTTGAAAATTCTTTTTTTTTTCAATTTCTTTCCTTTGCAATTATTGATTATTTATGTAGGGAAGAAAATTCTGAGTCAGTTTAATTTTTCGACACGAAGATTTCAAAGTGTTTAAATAAACAATTACCAAGGTGCATTTTTTGTTTTTATTATATTTAAAACTCCCACCGACAGAGCTCCCATAGACTAATGGCTAGAGTGTTAGGCTTCCAAGCGAGTGGCCCTGGGTTCGAGTCCCAGCCTGAACGAAAATCTTCAATGTATACTTTTAGTTTCTAATTTGAAATTTCTTCTTCTTTTTTTTTTTAATTTTTCTCTTTTGCGAATATTGATTATTTATGTAGGGAGAAAAATTCTGAGTCAGTTTAATTATTCGACCTGTAAATTTCAAAGTGTTTGAATCAATAATTACCAAGGTGCATTTTTTGTTTTTATTATATTTAAGACTTCCATCGACAGAGCTCCGATAGCCTAATGGCTAGACCGTTGGGTTCCTAGCGCGTGGTACTGGGTTCGAGTCCCGGCCGGAAAGGAAATCTTAAATGCAAATATTTTTTTCTAATTTTATAATTCTTTTTTTTTATTTTTCCCTTTTGCGAAGTCAGTCAGTCAGTCTGACAGTCAATCAGTCAAGCACTCAGTCATTCAGTCTCAGTCAGTCAGTCACTCAGTCAGTCAGTTAGTCCTTCAGCCAGTCAGTCAAGCAGTCAGTCATTTAGTCTCAGTCAGTCAGTCATTCAGTCAGTCAGTCAGTCAGGCAGTCAGTCAGTCAGTCAGTCGGTCAGTCCTGTGCAGTCAGTTAGTCACTAAAGCAGTCAGTCAGTCTCAGTCAGTCAGTCAGTCAGTCAGTCCAGTCCAGTCTCAGTCAGTCAGTCAGTCTCGGTCAGTCAGTCAGTCATTCAGTCAGTCAGTCAGTCAGTCAGGCAGTCAGTCAGTCGGTCAGCCTTATTCAGTCAGTCAGTCAGTCAGTCAGCCTTATTCAGTCAGTCTGTCAGTCATCCTTATTCAGTCAGTCTGTCAGTCTGTCAGTCGGTCAGTCCTGTCCAGTCAGTTAGTCAGTCAAGCAGTCAGTCAGGTAGTCAAGCAGTCAGTCAGTCAGTCTCAGTCAGTCAGTTAGTCAGTCAGTCAGTCAGTCAGTCCAGTCTCAGTCAGTCAGGCATTTAGTCAGTCAGTCTCGGTCAGTCAGTGAGTCAGTCAGTCAGTATCAGTCAGTCAGTGAGTCAGTCTGTCAGTCAGGCAGTATCAGTCAGGCAGTAAGACTCCGCTCGACAGAACTCCGATAGCCTAATGGCTAGACCGCTGGTCTTCCAAGCGAGTGGCCTGGGTTCAAGTCCCAGCCGGAGCGAATATCTTCAATGTATATATTTCTTTTCTAATTTGAAAATTCTTTTTTTTTCAATTTCTTTCCTTTGCAATTATTGATTATTTATGTAGGGAAGAAAATTCTGAGTCAGTTTAATTTTTCGACACGAAGATTTCAAAGTGTTTAAATAAACAATTACCAAGGTGCATTTTTTGTTTTTATTATATTTAAAACTCCCACCGACAGAGCTCCCATAGACTAATGGCTAGAGTGTTAGGCTTCCAAGCGAGTGGCCCTGGGTTCGAGTCCCAGCCTGAACGAAAATCTTCAATGTATACTTTTAGTTTCTAATTTGAAATTTCTTCTTCTTTTTTTTTTAATTTTTCTCTTTTGCGAATATTGATTATTTATGTAGGGAGAAAAATTCTGAGTCAGTTTAATTATTCGACCTGTAAATTTCAAAGTGTTTGAATCAATAATTACCAAGGTGCATTTTTTGTTTTTATTATATTTAAGACTTCCATCGACAGAGCTCCGATAGCCTAATGGCTAGACCGTTGGGTTCCTAGCGCGTGGTACTGGGTTCGAGTCCCGGCCGGAAAGGAAATCTTAAATGCAAATATTTTTTTCTAATTTTATAATTCTTTTTTTTTATTTTTCCCTTTTGCGAAGTCAGTCAGTCAGTCTGACAGTCAATCAGTCAAGCACTCAGTCATTCAGTCTCAGTCAGTCAGTTAGTCCTTCAGCCAGTCAGTCAAGCAGTCAGTCATTTAGTCTCAGTCAGTCAGTCATTCAGTCAGTCAGTCAGTCAGGCAGTCAGTCAGTCGGTCAGTCCTGTGCAGTCAGTTAGTCACTAAAGCAGTCAGTCAGTCTCAGTCAGTCAGTCAGTCAGTCAGTCCAGTCCAGTCTCAGTCAGTCAGTGAGTCAGTTAGTCCAGTCCAGTCTCAGTCAGTCAGTCAGTCAGTCTCGGTCAGTCAGTCAGTCAGTCATTCAGTCAGTCAGTCAGTCAGGCAGTCAGTCAGTCGGTCAGCCTTATTCAGTCAGTCTGTCAGTCAGTCAGTCAGTCAGCCTTATTCAGTCAGTCTGTCAGTCATCCTTATTCAGTCAGTCTGTCAGTCAGTCAGTCGGTCAGTCCTGTCCAGTCAGTTAGTCAGTCAAGCAGTCAGTCAGGTAGTCAAGCAGTCAGTCAGTCAGTGTCAGTCAGTCATTTAGTCATTCAGTCAGTCAGTGAAATAGCCAGTCAGAGAGTCAAGCAGTCAGTCAGTCAGTCTCAGTCAGTCAGTTAGTCAGTCAGTCAGTCAGTCAGTCAGTCAGTCCAGTCTCAGTCAGTCAGGCAGTTAGTCAGTCAGTCTCGGTCAGTCAGTGAGTCAGTCAGTCAGTATCAGTCAGTCAGTGAGTCAGTCTGTCAGTCAGGCAGTATCAGTCAGGCAGTAAGACTCCGCTCGACAGAACTCCGATAGCCTAATGGCTAGACCGCTGGTCTTCCAAGCGAGTGGCCTGGGTTCGAGTCCCAGCCGGAGCGAATATCTTCAATGTATATATTTCTTTTCTAATTTGAAAATTCTTTTTTTTTTTCAATTTCTTTCCTTTGCAATTATTGATTATTTATGTTGGGAAGAAAATTCTGTGTCAGTTTAATTTTTCGACACGAAGATTTCAAAGTGTTTAAATAAACAATTACCAAGGTGCATTTTTTGTTTTTATTATATTTAAAACTCCCACCGACAGAGCTCCCATAGACTAATGGCTAGAGTGTTAGGCTTCCAAGCGAGTGGCTCTGGGTTCGAGTCCCAGCCTGAACGAAAATCTTCAATGTATACTTCAAGTTTCTAATTTGAAATTTCTTCTTCTTTTTTTTTTTAATTTTTCTCTTTTGCGAATATTGATTATTTATGTAGGGAGAAAAATTCTGAGTCAGTTTAATTATTCGACCTGTAAATTTCAAAGTGTTTGAATCAATAATTACCAAGGTGCATTTTTTGTTTTTATTATATTTAAGACTTCCATCGACAGAGCTCCGATAGCCTAATGGCTAGACCGTTGGGTTCCAAGCGCGTGGTACTGGGTTCGAGTCCCGGCCGGAACGAAAATCTTCCATGTATATATTTCTCTTCTAATTTGAAGATTCTTTTTTTTTTTGAATTTCTTTCTTTTGCAAATATGGATTATTTATGTACGGAAGAAAATTCTGAGTCAGTTTAATCATTCGACCTTTAGATTTCAAAGATTTTAGATCAATAATTACTAAGGTGCATTTTTTGTTTTTATTATAATTAAGACACCGAACAACAGAGATCCGATAGTATATTGGCGAGAGCGTTGGGCTTCCATGAGTGTCGCCCTGGGTTCAAATCCCAGCCGGAAAGGAAATCTTAAATGCAAATATTGTTTTCTAATTTTATAATTCTTTTTTTTTTATTTTTCCCTTTTGCGAAGTCAGTCAGTCAGTCTGACAGTCAATCAGTCAAGCACTCAGTCATTCAGTCTCAGTCAGTCAGTCCAGTCAGTCAGTCACTCAGTCAGTCAGTTAGTCCTTCAGCCAGTCAGTCAAGCAGTCAGTCATTTAGTCTCAGTCAGTCAGTCATTCAGTCAGTCAGTCAGTCAGGCAGTCAGTCAGTCAGTCAGTCGGTCAGTCCTGTGCAGTCAGTTAGTCACTAAAGCAGTCAGTCAGTCTCAGTCAGTCAGTCCAGTCCAGTCTCAGTCAGTCAGTCAGTCAGTCTCGGTCAGTCAGTCAGACAGTCATTCAGTCAGTCAGTCAGTCAGGCAGTCACTCAGTCGGTCAGCCTTATTCAGTCAGTCTGGCAGTCAGTCAGTCAGTCAGCCTTATTCAGTCAGTCTGTCAGTCATCCTTATTCAGTCAGTCTGTCAGTCAGTCAGTCGGTCAGTCCTGTCCAGTCAGTTAGTCAGTCAAGCAGTCAGTCAGGTAATCAAGCAGTCAGTCAGTCAGTGTCAGTCAGTCATTTAGTCATTCAGTCAGTCAGTGAAATAGCCAGTCAGAGAGTCAAGCAGTCAGTCAGTCAGTCTCAGTCAGTCAGTTAGTCAGTCAGTCAGTCAGTCAGTCCAGTCTCAGTCAGTCAGGCAGTTAGTCAGTCAGTCTCGGTCAGTCAGTGAGTCAGTCAGTCAGTATCAGTCAGTCAGTGAGTCAGTCTGTCAGTCAGGCAGTATCAGTCAGGCAGTAAGACTCCGCCCGACAGAACTCCGATAGCCTAATGGCTAGACCGCTGGTCTTCCAAGCGAGTGGCCTGGGTTCGAGTCCCACCCGGAGCGAATATCTTCAATGTATATATTTCTTTTCTAATTTGAAAATTCTTTTTTTTTTCAATTTCTTTCCTTTGCAATTATTGATTATTTATGTAGGGAAGAAAATTCTGAGTCAGTTTAATTTTTCGACACGAAGATTTCAAAGTGTTTAAATAAACAATTACCAAGGTGCATTTTTTGTTTTTATTATATTTAAAACTCCCACCGACAGAGCTCCCATAGACTAATGGCTAGAGTGTTAGGCTTCCAAGCGAGTGGCCCTGGGTTCGAGTCCCAGCCTGAACGAAAATCTTCAATGTATACTTTTAGTTTCTAATTTGAAATTTCTTCTTCTTTTTTTTTTTTTTTAATTTTTCTCTTTTGCGAATATTGATTATTTATGTAGGGAGAAAAATTCTGAGTCAGTTTAATTATTCGACCTGTAAATTTCAAAGTGTTTGAATCAATAATTACCAAGGTGCATTTTTTGTTTTTATTATATTTAAGACTTCCATCGACAGAGCTCCGATAGCCTAATGGCTAGACCGTTGGGTTCCTAGCGCGTGGTACTGGGTTCGAGTCCCGGCCGGAACGAAAATCTTCAATGTATATATACCTTTTCTAATTTGAAAATTCTTTTTTTTTTCATTTTCTTTCTTTTGCAAATATCGATTATTTATGTACGGAAGAAAATTCTGAGTCAGTTTAATCATTCGACCTTTAGATTTCAAAGATTTTAGATCAATAATTACCAAGGTGCATTTTTTGTTTTTATTATAATTAAGACACCGATCAACAGAGATCCGATAGTATATTGGCGAGAGCGTTGGGCTTCCATGAGTGTCGCCCTGGGTTCAAATCACAGCCGGAAAGGAAATCTTTAATGCAAATATTTTTTTCTAATTTTATAATTCTTTTTTTTTATTTTTCCCTTTTGCGAAGTCAGTCAGTCAGTCTGACAGTCAATCAGTCAAGCACTCAGTCATTCAGTCTCAGTCAGTCAGTCAGTCACTCAGTCAGTCAGTTAGTCCTTCAGCCAGTCAGTCAAGCAGTCAGTCATTTAGTCTCAGTCAGTCAGTCATTCAGTCAGTCAGTCAGTCAGGCAGTCAGTCAGTCAGTCAGTCGGTCAGTCCTGTGCAGTCAGTTAGTCACTAAAGCAGTCAGTCAGTCTCAGTCAGTCAGTCAGTCAGTCAGTCCAGTCCAGTCTCAGTCAGTCAGTCAGTCAGTCTCGGTCAGTCAGTCAGTCAGTCATTCAGTCTGTCAGTCAGTCAGTCAGGCAGTCAGTCAGTCGGTCAGCCTTATTCAGTCAGTCTGTCAGTCAGTCAGTCAATCAGCCTTATTCAGTCAGTCTGTCAGTCATCCTTATTCAGTCAGTCTGTCAGTCAGTCAGTCGGTCAGTCCTGTCCAGTCAGTTAGTCAGTCAAGCAGTCAGTCAGGTAGTCAAGCAGTCAGTCAGTCAGTGTCAGTCAGTCATTTAGTCATTCAGTCAGTCAGTGAAATAGCCAGTCAGAGAGTCAAGCAGTCAGTCAGTCAGTCTCAGTCAGTCAGTTAGTCAGTCAGTCAGTCAGTCAGTCAGTCAGTCCAGTCTCAGTCTGTCAGGCAGTTAGTCAGTCAGTCTCGGTCAGTCAGTGAGTCAGTCAGTCAGTATCAGTCAGTCAGTGAGTCAGTCTGTCAGTCAGGCAGTATCAGTCAGGCAGTAAGACTCCGCTCGACAGAACTCCGATAGCCTAACGGCTAGACCGCTGGTCTTCCAAGCGAGTGGCCTGGGTTCGAGTCCCAGCCGGAGCGAATATCTTCTATGTATATATTTCTTTTCTAATTTGAAAATTCTTTTTTTTTTCAATTTCTTTCCTTTGCAATTATTGATTATTTATGTAGGGAAGAAAATTCTGAGTCAGTTTAATTTTTCGACACGAAGATTTCAAAGTGTTTAAATAAACAATTACCAAGGTGCATTTTTTGTTTTTATTATATTTAAAACTCCCACCGACAGAGCTCCCATAGACTAATGGCTAGAGTGTTAGGCTTCCAAGCGAGTGGCCCTGGGTTCGAGTCCCAGCCTGAACGAAAATCTTCAATGTATACTTTTAGTTTCTAATTTGAAATTTCTTCTTCTTTTTTTTAATTTTTCTCTTTTGCGAATATTGATTATTTATGTAGGGAGAAAAATTCTGAGTCAGTTTAATTATTCGACCTGTAAATTTCAAAGTGTTTGAATCAATAATTACCAAGGTGCATTTTTTGTTTTTATTATATTTAAGACTTCCATCGACAGAGCTCCGATAGCCTAATGGCTAGACCGTTGGGTTCCTAGCGCGTGGTACTGGGTTCGAGTCCCGGCCGGAACGAAAATCTTCAATGTATATATACCTTTTCTAATTTGAAAATTCTTTTTTTTTTCATTTTCTTTCTTTTGCAAATATCGATTATTTATGTACGGAAGAAAATTCTGAGTCAGTTTAATCATTCGACCTTTAGATTTCAAAGATTTTAGATCAATAATTACCAAGGTGCATTTTTTGTTTTTATTATAATTAAGACACCGATCAACAGAGATCCGATAGTATATTGGCGAGAGCGTTGGGCTTCCATGAATGTCGCCCTGGGTTCAAATCCCAGCCGGAAAGGAAATCTTAAATGCAAATATTTTTTTCTAATTTTATAATTCTTTTTTTTTTATTTTTCCCTTTTGCGAAGTCAGTCAGTCAGTCTGACAGTCAATCAGTCAAGCACTCAGTCATTCAGTCTCAGTCAGTCAGTCCAGTCAGTCAGTCACTCAGTCAGTCAGTTAGTCCTTCAGCCAGTCAGTCAAGCAGTCAGTCATTTAGTCTCAGTCAGTCAGTCATTCAGTCAGTCAGTCAGTCAGGCAGTCAGTCAGTCAGTCAGTCGGTCAGTCCTGTGCAGTCAGTTAGTCACTAAAGCAGTCAGTCAGTCTCAGTCAGTCAGTCAGTCAGTCAGTCAGTCCAGTCCAGTCAGTCTCAGTCAGTCAGTCAGTCTCGGTCAGTCAGTCGGTCAGTCAGTCAGTCAGTCATTCAGTCAGTCAGTCAGTCAGGCAGTCCAGTCTCAGTCAGTCAGGCAGTTAGTCAGTCAGTCTCGGTCTGTCAGTGAGTCAGTCAGTCAGTATCAGTCAGTCAGTGAGTCAGTCTGTCAGTCAGGCAGTATCAGTCAGGCAGTAAGACTCCGCCCGACAGAACTCCGATAGCCTAATGGCTAGACCGCTGGTCTTCCAAGCGAGTGGCCTGGGTTCGAGTCCCACCCGGAGCGAATATCTTCAATGTATATATTTCTTTTCTAATTTGAAAATTCTTTTTTTTTCAATTTCTTTCCTTTGCAATTATTGATTATTTATGTAGGGAAGAAAATTCTGAGTCAGTTTAATTTTTCGACACGAAGATTTCAAAGTGTTTAAATAAACAATTACCAAGGTGCATTTTTTGTTTTTATTATATTTAAAACTCCCACCGACAGAGCTCCCATAGACTAATGGCTAGAGTGTTAGGCTTCCAAGCGAGTGGCCCTGGGTTCGAGTCCCAGCCTGAACGAAAATCTTCAATGTATACTTTTAGTTTCTAATTTGAAATTTCTTCTTCTTTTTTTTTTAATTTTTCTCTTTTGCGAATATTGATTATTTATGTAGGGAGAAAAATTCTGAGTCAGTTTAATTATTCGACCTGTAAATTTCAAAGTGTTTGAATCAATAATTACCAAGGTGCATTTTTTGTTTTTATTATATTTAAAACTCCCACCGACAGAGCTCCCATAGACTAATGGCTAGAGTGTTAGGCTTCCAAGCGAGTGGCCCTGGGTTCGAGTCCCAGCCTGAACGAAAATCTTCAATGTATACTTTTAGTTTCTAATTTGAAATTTCTTCTTCTTTTTTTTTTTTTAATTTTTCTCTTTTGCGAATATTGATTATTTATGTAGGGAGAAAAATTCTGAGTCAGTTTAATTATTCGACCTGTAAATTTCAAAGTGTTTGAATCAATAATTACCAAGGTGCATTTTTTGTTTTTATTATATTTAAGACTTCCATCGACAGAGCTCCGATAGCCTAATGGCTAGGCCGTTGGGTTCCTAGCGCGTGGTACTGGGTTCGAGTCCCGGCCGGAACGAAAATCTTCAATGTATATATACCTTTTCTAATTTGAAAATTCTTTTTTTTTTCATTTTCTTTCTTTTGCAAATATCGATTATTTATGTACGGAAGAAAATTCTGAGTCAGTTTAATCATTCGACCTTTAGATTTGAAAGATTTTAGATCAATAATTACCAAGGTGCATTTTTTGTTTTTATTATAATTAAGACACCGATCAACAGAGATGCGATAGTATATTGGCGAGAGCGTTGGGCTTCCATGAGTGTCGCCCTGGGTTCAAATCCCAGCCGGAAAGGAAATCTTAAATGCAAATATTTTTTTCTAATTTTATAATTCTTTTTTTTTATTTTTCCCTTTTGCGAAGTCAGTCAGTCAGTCTGAGTCAATCAGTCAAGCAGTCATTCAGTCAGTCAGTCAGTCCAGTCAGTCAGTCACTCAGTCAGTCTCAGTCAGTCAGTCCAGTCAGTCAGTCACTCAGTCAGTCAGTTAGTCCTTCAGCCAGTCAGTCAAGCAGTCAGTCATTTAGTCTCAGTCAGTCAGTCATTCAGTCAGTCAGTCAGTCAGGCAGTCAGTCAGTCAGTCAGTCGGTCAGTCCTGTGCAGTCAGTTAGTCACTAAAGCAGTCAGTCAGTCTCAGTCAGTCAGTCAGTCAGTCCAGTCCAGTCTCAGTCAGTCAGTCAGTCAGTCTCAGTCAGTCAGTCTCGGTCAGTCAGTCAGTCAGTCATTCAGTCAGTCAGTCAGTCAGGCAGTCAGTCAGTCGGTCAGCCTTATTCAGTCAGTCTGTCAGTCAGTCAGTCAGTCAGCCTTATTCAGTCAGTCTGTCAGTCATCCTTATTCAGTCAGTCTGTCAGTCAGTCAGTCGGTCAGTCCTGTCCAGTCAGTTAGTCAGTCAAGCAGTCAGTCAGCAGTTAGTCAGTCAGTCTCGGTCAGTCAGTGAGTCAGTCAGTCAGTATCAGTCAGTCAGTGAGTCAGTCTGTCAGTCAGGCAGTATCAGTCAGGCAGTAAGACTCCGCCCGACAGAACTCCGATAGCCTAATGGCTAGACCGCTGGTCTTCCAAGCGAGTGGCCTGGGTTCGAGTCCCAGCCGGAGCGAATATCTTCAATGTATATATTTCTTTTCTAATTTGAAAATTCTTTTTTTTTCAATTTCTTTCCTTTGCAATTATTGATTATTTATGTAGGGAAGAAAATTCTGAGTCAGTTTAATTTTTCGACACGAATATTTCAAAGTGTTTAAATAAACAATTACCAAGGTGCATTTTTTGTTTTTATTATATTTAAAACTCCCACCGACAGAGCTCCCATAGACTAATGGCTAGAGTGTTAGGCTTCCAAGCGAGTGGCCCTGGGTTCGAGTCCTAGCCTGAACGAAAATCTTCAATGTATACTTTTAGTTTCTAATTTGAAATTTCTTCTTCTTTTTTTTTTAATTTTTCTCTTTTGCGAATATTGATTATTTATGTAGGGAGAAAAATTCTGAGTCAGTTTAATTATTCGACCTGTAAATTTCAAAGTGTTTGAATCAATAATTACCAAGGTGCATTTTTTGTTTTTATTATATTTAAAACTCCCACCGACAGAGCTCCCATAGACTAATGGCTAGAGTGTTAGGCTTCCAAGCGAGTGGCCCTGGGTTCGAGTCCCAGCCTGAACGAAAATCTTCAATGTATACTTTTAGTTTCTAATTTGAAATTTCTTCTTCTTTTTTTTAATTTTTCTCTTTTGCGAATATTGATTATTTATGTAGGGAGAAAAATTCTGAGTCAGTTTAATTATTCGACCTGTAAATTTCAAAGTGTTTGACTCAATAATTACCAAGGTGCATTTTTTGTTTTTATTATATTTAAGACTTCCATCGACAGAGCTCCGATAGCCTAATGGCTAGACCGTTGGGTTCCTAGCGCGTGGTACTGGGGTCGAGTCCCGGCCGGAACGAAAATCTTCAATGTATATATACCTTTTCTAATTTGAAAATTCTTTTTTTTTTCATTTTATTTCATTTGCAAATATCGATTATTTATGTACGGAAGAAAATTCTGAGTCAGTTTAATCATTCGACCTTTAGATTTCAAAGATTTTAGATCTATAATTACCAAGGTGCATTTTTTGTTTTTATTATAATTAAGACACCGATCAACAGAGATCCGATAGTATATTGGCGAGAGCGTTGGGCTTCCATGAGTGTCGCCCTGGGTTCAAATCCCAGCCGGAAAGGAAATCTTAAATGCAAATATTTTTTTCTAATTTTATAATTCTTTTTTTTTATTTTTCCCTTTTGCGAAGTCAGTCAGTCAGTCTGACAGTCAATCAGTCAAGCACTCAGTCATTCAGTCTCAGTCAGTCAGTCCAGTCAGTCAGTCACTCAGTCAGTCAGTTAGTCCTTCAGCCAGTCAGTCAAGCAGTCAGTCATTTAGTCTCAGTCAGTCAGTCATTCAGTCAGTCAGTCAGTCAGGCAGTCAGTCAGTCAGTCAGTCGGTCAGTCCTGTGCAGTCAGTTAGTCACTAAAGCAGTCAGTCAGTCTCAGTCAGTCAGTCAGTCAGTCAGTCCAGTCCAGTCTCAGTCAGTCAGTCAGTCAGTCTCGGTCAGTCAGTCAGTCAGTCATTCAGTCAGTCAGTCAGTCAGTCAGGCAGTCAGGCAGTCAGTCGGTCAGCCTTATTCAGTCAGTCTGTCAGTCAGTCAGTCAGTCAGCCTTATTCAGTCAGTCTGTCAGTCATCCTTATTCAGTCAGTCTGTCAGTCAGTCAGTCGGTCAGTCCTGTCCAGTCAGTTAGTCAGTCAAGCAGTCAGTCAGGTAGTCAAGCAGTCAGTCAGTCAGTGTCAGTCAGTCATTTAGTCATTCAGTCAGTCAGTGAAATAGCCAGTCAGAGAGTCAAGCAGTCAGTCAGTCAGTCTCAGTCAGTCAGGTAGTCAGTCAGTCAGTCAGTCAGTCAGTCAGTCCAGTCTCAGTCTGTCAGGCAGTTAGTCAGTCAGTCTCGGTCAGTCAGTGAGTCAGTCAGTCAGTATCAGTCAGTCAGTGAGTCAGTCTGTCAGTCAGGCAGTATCAGTCAGGCAGTAAGACTCCGCTCGACAGAACTCCGATAGCCTAATGGCTAGACCGCTGGTCTTCCAAGCGAGTGGCCTGGGTTCGAGTCCCAGCCGGAGCGAATATCTTCAATGTATATATTTCTTTTCTAATTTGAAAATTCTTTTTTTTTTCAATTTCTTTCCTTTGCAATTATTGATTATTTATGTAGGGAAGAAAATTCTGAGTCAGTTTAATTATTCGACCTGTAAATTTCAAAGTGTTTGAATCAATAATTACCAAGGTGCATTTTTTGTTTTTATTATATTTAAGACTTCCATCGACAGAGCTCCCATAGACTAATGGCTAGAGTGTTAGGCTTCCAAGCGAGTGGCCCTGGGTTCGAGTCCCAGCCTGAACGAAAATCTTCAATGTATACTTTTAGTTTCTAATTTGAAATTTCTTCTTCTTTTTTTTTTAATTTTTCTCTTTTGCGAATATTGATTATTTATGTAGGGAGAAAAATTCTGAGTCAGTTTAATTATTCGACCTGTAAATTTCAAAGTGTTTGAATCAATAATTACCAAGGTGCATTTTTTGTTTTTATTATATTTAAGACTTCCATCGACAGAGCTCCGATAGCCTAATGGCTAGACCGTTGGGTTCCTAGCGCGTGGTACTGGGGTTGAGTCCCGGCCGGAACGAAAATCTTCAATGTATATATACCTTTTCTAATTTGAAAATTCTTTTTTTTTTCATTTTCTTTCTTTTGCAAATATCGATTATTTATGTACGGAAGAAAATTCTGAGTCAGTTTAATCATTCGACCTTTAGAGTTCAAAGATTTTAGATCAATAATTACCAAGGTGCATTTTTTGTTTTTATTATAATTAAGACACCGATCAACAGAGATCCGATAGTATATTGTCGAGAGCGTTGGGCTTCCATGAGTGTCGCCCTGGGTTCAAATCCCAGCCGGAAAGGAAATCTTAAATGCAAATATTTTTTTCTAATTTTATAATTCTTTTTTTTTATTTTTCCCTTTTGCGAAGTCAGTCAGTCAGTCAGTCTGACAGTCAATCAGTCAAGCACTCAGTCATTCAGTCTCAGTCAGTCAGTCCAGTCAGTCAGTCACTCAGTCAGTCAGTTAGTCCTTCAGCCAGTCAGTCAAGCAGTCAGTCATTTAGTCTCAGTCAGTCAGTCATTCAGTCAGTCAGTCAGTCAGGCAGTCAGTCAGTCAGTCAGTCGGTCAGTCCTGTGCAGTCAGTTAGTCACTAAAGCAGTCAGTCAGTCTCAGTCAGTCAGTCAGTCAGTCAGTCCAGTCCAGTCTCAGTCAGTCAGTCAGTCAGTCTCGGTCACTCAGTCAGTCAGTCATTCAGTCAGTCAGTCAGTCAGGCAGTCAGTCAGTCGGTCAGCCTTATTCAGTCAGTCTGTCAGTCAGTCAGTCAGTCAGCCTTATTCAGTCAGTCTGTCAGTCAGTCAGTCGGTCAGTCCTGTCCAGTCGGTTAGTCAGTCAAGCAGTCAGTCAGGTAGTCAAGCAGTCAGTCAGTCAGTGTCAGTCAGTCATTTAGTCATTCAGTCAGTCAGTGAAATAGCCAGTCAGAGAGTCAAGCAGTCAGTCAGTCAGTCTCAGTCAGTCAGTTAGTCAGTCAGTCAGTCAGTCAGTCAGTCCAGTCTCAGTCAGTCAGGCAGTTAGTCAGTCAGTCTCGGTCAGTCAGTGAGTCAGTAAGTCAGTATCAGTCAGTCAGTGAGTCAGTCTGTCAGTCAGGCAGTATCAGTCAGGCAGTAAGACTCCGCTCGACAGAACTCCGATAGCCTAATGGCTTGACCGCTGGTCTTCCAAACGAGTGGCCTGGGTTCGAGTCCCAGCCGGAGCGAATATCTTCAATGTATATATTTCTTTTCTAATTTGAAAATTCTTTTTTTTTTTTCAATTTCTTTCCTTTACAATTATTGATTATTTATGTAGGGAAGAAAATTCTGAGTCAGTTTAATTTTTCGACACGAAGATTTCAAAGTGTTTAAATAAACAATTACCAAGGTGCATTTTTTGTTTTTATTATATTTAAAACTCCCACCGACAGAGCTCCCATAGACTAATGGCTAGAGTGTTAGGCTTCCAAGCGAGTGGCCCTGGGTTCGAGTCCCAGCCTGAACGAAAATCTTCAATGTATACTTTAGTTTCTAATTTGAAATTTCTTCTTCTTTTTTTTAATTTTTCTATTTTGCGAATATTGAATATTTATGTAGGGAGAAAAATTCTGAGTCAGTTTAATTATTCGACCTGTAAATTTCAAAGTGTTTGAATCAATAATTACCAAGGTGCATTTTTTGTTTTTATTATATTTAAGACTTCCATCGACAGAGCTCCGATAGCCTAATGGCTAGACCGTTGGGTTCCTAGCGCGTGGTATTGGGTTCGAGTCCCGGCCGGAACGAAAATCTTCAATGTATATATACCTTTCCTAATTTGAAAATTCTTTTTTTTTCAATTTCTTTCTTTTGCAAATATCGATTATTTAAGTACGGAAGAAAATTCTGAGTCAGTTTAATCATTCGACCTTTAGATTTCAAAGATTTTAGATCAATAATTACCAAGGTGCATTTTTTGTTTTTATTATAATTAAGACACCGATCAACAGAGATCCGATAGTATATTGGCGAGAGCGTTGGGCTTCCATGAGTGTCGCCCTGGGTTCAAATCCCAGCCGGAAAGGAAATCTTAAATGCAAATATTTTTTTCTAATTTTATAATTCTTTTTTTTTATTTTTCCCTTTTGCGAAGTCAGTCAGTCAGTCTGACAGTCAATCAGTCAAGCACTCAGTCATTCAGTCTCAGTCAGTCAGTCCAGTCAGTCAGTCACTCAGTCAGTCAGTTAGTCCTTCAGCCAGTCAGTCAAGCAGACAGTCATTTAGTCTCAGTCAGTCAGTCATTCAGTCAGTCAGTCAGTCAGGCAGTCAGTCAGTCAGTCAGTCGGTCAGTCCTGTGCAGTCAGTTAGTCACTAAAGCAGTCAGTCAGTCTCAGTCAGTCAGTCAGTCCTGTCCAGTCTCAGTCAGTCAGTTAGTCAGTCTCGGTCAGTCAGTCAGTCAGTCATTCAGTCAGTCAATCAGTCAGTCAGTCAGTCAGGCAGTCAGTCAGTCGGTCAGCCTTATTCAGTCAGTCTGTCAGTCAGTCAGTCAGTCAGTCCTGTCCAGTCAGTTAGTCAGTCAAGCAGTCAGTCAGGTAGTCAAGCAGTCAGTCAGTCAGTGTCAGTCAGTCATTTAGTCATTCAGTCAGTCAGTGAAATAGCCAGTCAGAGAGTCAAGCAGTCAGTCAGTCAGTCTCAGTCAGTCAGTTAGTCAGTCAGTCAGTCAGTCAGTCAGTCAGTCAGTCCAGTCTCAGTCAGTCAGGCAATTAGTCAGTCAGTCTCGGTAAGTCAGTGAGTCAGTCAGTCAGTATCAGTCAGTCAGTGAGTCAGTCTGTCAGTCAGGCAGTATCAGTCAGGCAGTAAGACTCCGCTCGACAGAACTCCGATAGCCTAATGGCTAGACCGCTGGTCTTCCAAGCGAGTGGCCTGGGTTCGAGTCCCAGCCGGAGCGAATATCTTCAATGTATATATTTCTTTCCTAATTTGAAAATTCTTTTTTTTTTTCAATTTCTTTCCTTTGCAATTATTGATTATTTATGTAGGGAAGAAAATTCTGAGTCAGTTTAATTTTTCGACACGAAGATTTCAAAGTGTTTAAATAAACAATTACCAAGGTGCATTTTTTGTTTTTATTATATTTAAAACTCCCACCGACAGAGCTCCCATAGACTAATGGCTAGAGTGTTAGGCTTCCAAGCGAGTGGTCCTGGGTTCGAGTCCCAGCCTGAACGAAAATCTTCAATGTATACTTTTAGTTTCTAATTTGAAATTTCTTCTTCTTTTTTTTTTAATTTTTCTCTTTTGCGAATATTGATTATTTATGTAGGGAGAAAAATTCTGAGTCAGTTTAATTATTCGACCTGTAAATTTCAAAGTGTTTGAATCAATAATTACCAAGGTGCATTTTTTGTTTTTATTATATTTAAGACTTCCATCGACAGAGCTCCGATAGCCTAATGGCTAGACCGTTGGGTTCCTAGCGCGTGGTACTGGGTTCGAGTCCCGGCCGGAAAGGAAATCTTAAATGCAAATATTTTTTTCTAATTTTATAATTCTTTTTTTTATTTTTCCCTTTTGCGAAGTCAGTCAGTCAGTCTGATAGTCAATCAGTCAAGCACTCAGTCATTCAGTCTCAGTCAGTCAGTCCAGTCAGTCAGTCACTCAGTCAGTCAGTTAGTCCTTCAGCCAGTCAGTCAAGCAGTCAGTCATTTAGTCTCAGTCAGTCAGTCATTCAGTCAGTCAGTCAGTCAGGCAGTCAGTCAGTCAGTCAGTCGGTCAGTCCTGTGCAGTCAGTTAGTCACTAAAGCAGTCAGTCAGTCTCAGTCAGTCAGTCAGTCAGTCAGTCCAGTCCAGTCTCAGTCAGTCAGTCAGTCAGTCTCGGTCAGTCAGTCAGTCAGTCATTCAGTCAGTCAGTCAGTCAGGCAGTCAGTCAGTCGGTCAGCCTTATTCAGTCTGTCAGTCAGTCAGTCAGTCAGCCTTATTCAGTCAGTCTGTCAGTCATCCTTATTCAGTCAGTCTGTCAGTCAGTCAGTCGGTAAGTCCTGTCCAGTCAGTTAGTCAGTCAAGCAGTCAGTCAGGTAGTCAAGCAGTCAGTCAGTCAGTCATTTAGTCATTCAGTCAGTCAGTGAAATAGCCAGTCAGAGAGTCAAGCAGTCAGTCAGTCAGTCTCAGTCAGTCAGTTAGTCAGTCAGTCAGTCAGTCAGTCAGTCAGTCCAGTCTCAGTCAGTCAGGCAGTTAGTCAGTCAGTCTCGGTCAGTCAGTGAGTCAGTCAGTCAGTATCAGTCAGTCAGTGAGTCAGTCTGTCAGTCAGGCAGTATCAGTCAGGCAGTAAGACTCCGCTCGACAGAACTCCGATAGCCTAATGGCTAGACCGCTGGTCTTCCAAGCGAGTGGCCTGGGTTCGAGTCCCAGCCGGAGCGAATATCTTCAATGTATATATTTCTTTTCTAATTTGAAAATTCTTTTTTTTTTCAATTTCTTTCCTTTGCAATTATTGATTATTTATGTAGGGAAGAAAATTCTGAGTCAGTTTAATTTTTCGACACGAAGATTTCTAAGTGTTTAAATAAACAATTACCAAGGTGCATTTTTTGTTTTTATTATATTTAAAACTCCCACCGACAGAGCTCCCATAGACTAATGGCTAGAGTGTTAGGCTTCCAAGCGAGTGGCCCTGGGTTCGAGTCCCAGCCTGAACGAAAATCTTCAATGTATACTTTAGTTTCCAATTTGAAATTTCTTCTTCTTTTTTTTAATTTTTCTCTTTTGCGAATATTGATTATTTATGTAGGGAGAAAAATTCTGAGTCAGTTTAATTATTCGACCTGTAAATTTCAAAGTGTTTGAATCAATAATTACCAAGGTGCATTTTTTGTATTTATTATATTTAAGACTTCCATCGACAGAGCTCCGATAGCCTAATGGCTAGACCGTTGGGTTCCTAGCGCGTGGTACTGGGTTCGAGTCCCGGCCGGAAAGGAAATCTTAAATGCAAATATTTTTTTCTAATTTTATAATTCTTTTTTTTTTATTTTTCCCTTTTGCGAAGTCAGTCAGTCAGTCTGACAGTCAATCAGTCAAGCACTCAGTCATTCAGTCTCAGTCAGTCAGTCCAGTCAGTCAGTCACTCAGTCAGTCAGTTAGTCCTTCAGCCAGTCAGTCAAGCAGTCAGTCATTTAGTCTCAGTCAGTCAGTCATTCAGTCAGTCAGTCAGTCAGGCAGTCTGTCAGTCAGTCAGTCGGTCAGTCCTGTCCAGTCAGTTAGTCAGTCAAGCAGTCAGTCAGGTAGTCAAGCAGTCAGTCAGTCAGTGTCAGTCAGTCATTTAGTCATTCAGTCAGTCAGTGAAATAGCCAGTCAGAGAGTCAAGCAGTCGGTCAGTCAGTCTCAGTCAGTCAGTTAGTCAGTCAGTCAGTCAGTCAGGCAGTCAGTCAGTCAGTCAGTCGGTCAGTCCTGTGCAGTCAGTTAGTCACTAAAGCAGTCAGTCAGTTTCAGTCAGTCAGTCAGTCAGTCAGTCTCAGTCAGTCAGTCAGTCAGTCAGTCAGTCAGTCTCGGTCAGTCAGTCAGTCAGTCAGTCATTCAGTCAGTCAGTCAGTGAGGCAGTCAGTCAGTCGGTCAGTCAGTCAGTCAGTCAGCCTTATTCAGTCAGTCTGTCAGTCATCCTTATTCAGTCAGTCTGTCAGTCAGTCAGTCGGTCAGTCCTGTCCAGTCAGTTAGTCAGTCAAGCAGTCAGTCAGGTAGTCAAGCAGTCAGTCAGTCAGTGTCAGTCAGTCATTTAGTCATTCAGTCAGTCAGTGAAATAGCCAGTCAGAGAGTCAAGCAGTCAGTCAGTCAGTCAGTCAGTCAGTCCAGTCTCAGTCAGTCAGGCAGTTAGTCAGTCAGTCTCGGTCAGTCAGTGAGTCAGTCAGTCAGTATCAGTCAGTCAGTGAGTCAGTCTGTCAGTCAGGCAGTATCAGTCAGGCAGTAAGACTCCGCTCGACAGAACTCCGATAGCCTAATGGCTAGACCGCTGGTCTTCCAAGCGAGTGGCCTGGGTTCGAGTCCCAGCCGGAGCGAATATCTTCAATGTATATATTTCTTTTCTAATTTGAAAATTCTTTTTTTTTTCAATTTCTTTCCTTTGCAATTATTGATTATTTATGTAGGGAAGAAAATTCTGAGTCAGTTTAATTTTTCGACACGAAGATTTCTAAGTGTTTAAATAAACAATTACCAAGGTGCATTTTTTGTTTTTATTATATTTAAAACTCCCACCGACAGAGCTCCCATAGACTAATGGCTAGAGTGTTAGGCTTCCAAGCGAGTGGCCCTGGGTTCGAGTCCCAGCCTGAACGAAAATCTTCAATGTATACTTTAGTTTCCAATTTGAAATTTCTTCTTCTTTTTTTTAATTTTTCTCTTTTGCGAATATTGATTATTTATGTAGGGAGAAAAATTCTGAGTCAGTTTAATTATTCGACCTGTAAATTTCAAAGTGTTTGAATCAATAATTACCAAGGTGCATTTTTTGTATTTATTATATTTAAGACTTCCATCGACAGAGCTCCGATAGCCTAATGGCTAGACCGTTGGGTTCCTAGCGCGTGGTACTGGGTTCGAGTCCCGGCCGGAAAGGAAATCTTAAATGCAAATATTTTTTTCTAATTTTATAATTCTTTTTTTTTTATTTTTCCCTTTTGCGAAGTTAGTCAGTCAGTCTGACAGTCAATCAGTCAAGCACTCAGTCATTCAGTCTCAGTCAGTCAGTCCAGTCAGTCAGTCACTCAGTCAGTCAGTTAGTCCTTCAGCCAGTCAGTCAAGCAGTCAGTCATTTAGTCTCAGTCAGTCAGTCATTCAGTCAGTCAGTCAGTCAGGCAGTCTGTCAGTCAGTCAGTCGGTCAGTCCTGTCCAGTCAGTTAGTCAGTCAAGCAGTCAGTCAGGTAGTCAAGCAGTCAGTCAGTCAGTGTCAGTCAGTCATTTAGTCATTCAGTCAGTCAGTGAAATAGCCAGTCAGAGAGTCAAGCAGTCGGTCAGTCAGTCTCAGTCAGTCAGTTAGTCAGTCAGTCAGTCAGTCAGGCAGTCAGTCAGTCAGTCAGTCGGTCAGTCCTGTGCAGTCAGTTAGTCACTAAAGCAGTCAGTCAGTTTCAGTCAGTCAGTCAGTCAGTCAGTCTCAGTCAGTCAGTCAGTCAGTCAGTCAGTCAGTCTCGGTCAGTCAGTCAGTCAGTCAGTCATTCAGTCAGTCAGTCAGTGAGGCAGTCAGTCAGTCGGTCAGTCAGTCAGTCAGTCAGCCTTATTCAGTCAGTCTGTCAGTCATCCTTATTCAGTCAGTCTGTCAGTCAGTCAGTCGGTCAGTCCTGTCCAGTCAGTTAGTCAGTCAAGCAGTCAGTCAGGTAGTCAAGCAGTCAGTCAGTCAGTGTCAGTCAGTCATTTAGTCATTCAGTCAGTCAGTGAAATAGCCAGTCAGAGAGTCAAGCAGTCAGTCAGTCAGTCTCAGTCAGTCAGTCCAGTCTCAGTCAGTCAGGCAGTTAGTCAGTCAGTCTCGGTCAGTCAGTGAGTCAGTCAGTCAGTATCAGTCAGTCAGTGAGTCAGTCTGTCAGTCAGGCAGTATCAGTCAGGCAGTAAGACTCCGCTCGACAGAACTCCGATAGCCTAATGGCTAGACCGCTGGTCTTCCAAGCGAGTGGCCTGGGTTCGAGTCCCAGCCGGAGCGAATATCTTCAATGTATATATTTCTTTTCTAATTTGAAAATTCTTTTTTTTTTTCAATTTCTTTCCTTTGCAATTATTGATTATTTATGTAGGGAAGAAAATTCTGAGTCAGTTTAATTTTTCGACACGAAGATTTCAAAGTGTTTAAATAAACAATTACCAAGGTGCATTTTTTGTTTTTATTATATTTAAAACTCCCACCGACAGAGCTCCCATAGACTAATGGCTAGAGTGTTAGGCTTCCAAGCGAGTGGTCCTGGGTTCGAGTCCCAGCCTGAACGAAAATCTTCAATGTATACTTTTAGTTTCTAATTTGAAATTTCTTCTTCTTTTTTTTTTAATTTTTCTCTTTTGCGAATATTGATTATTTATGTAGGGAGAAAAATTCTGAGTCAGTTTAATTATTCGACCTGTAAATTTCAAAGTGTTTGAATCAATAATTACCAAGGTGCATTTTTTGTTTTTATTATATTTAAGACTTCCATCGACAGAGCTCCGATAGCCTAATGGCTAGACCGTTGGGTTCCTAGCGCGTGGTACTGGGTTCGAGTCCCGGCCGGAAAGGAAATCTTAAATGCAAATATTTTTTTCTAATTTTTAAATTCTTTTTTTTTTATTTTTCCCTTTTGCGAAGTCAGTCAGTCAATCTGACAGTCAATCAGTCAAGCACTCAGTCATTCAGTCTCAGTCAGTCAGTCCAGTCAGTCAGTCACTCAGTCAGTCAGTTAGTCCTTCAGCCAGTCAGTCAAGCAGTCAGTCATTTAGTCGCAGTCAGTCAGTCAGTCAGGCAGTCAGTCAGTCGGTCAGTCCTGTGCAGTCAGTTAGTCACTAAAGCAGTCAGTCAGTCTCAGTCAGTCAGTCAGTCAGTCAGTCCAGTCCAGTCTCAGTCAGTCAGTCAGTCAGTCTCGGTCAGTCAGTCAGTCAGTCATTCAGTCAGTCAGTCAGTCAGGCAGTCAGTCAGTCGGTCAGCCTTATTCAGTCAGTCTGTCAGTCAGTCAGTCAGTCAGCCTTATTCAGTCAGTCTGTCAGTCATCCTTATTCAGTCAGTCTGTCAGTCAGTCAGTCGGTCAGTCCTGTCCAGTCAGTTAGTCAGTCAAGCAGTCAGTCAGGTAGTCAAGCAGTCAGTCAGTCAGTGTCAGTCAGTCATTTAGTCATTCAGTCAGTCAGTGAAATAGCCAGTCAGAGAGTCAAGCAGTCAGTCAGTCAGTCTCAGTCAGTCAGTTAGTCAGTCAGTCAGTCAGTCAGTCCAGTCTCAGTCAGTCAGGCAGTTAGTCAGTCAGTCTCGGTCAGTCAGTGAGTCAGTCAGTCAGTATCAGTCAGTCAGTGAGTCAGTCTGTCAGTCAGGCAGTATCAGTCAGGCAGTAAGACTCCGCTCGACAGAACTCCGATAGCCTAATGGCTAGACCGCTGGTCTTCCAAGCGAGTGGCCTGGGTTCGAGTCCCAGCCGGAGCGAATATCTTCAATGTATATATTTCTTTCCTAATTTGAAAATTCTTTTTTTTTTCAATTTCTTTCCTTTGCAATTATTGATTATTTATGTAGGGAAGAAAATTCTGAGTCAGTTTAATTTTTCGACACGAAGATTTCAAAGTGTTTAAATAAACAATTACCAAGGTGCATTTTTTGTTTTTATTATATTTAAAACTCCCACCGACAGAGCGCCCATAGACTAATGGCTAGAGTGTTAGGCTTCCAAGCGAGTGGCCCTGGGTTCGAGTCCCAGCCTGAACGAAAATCTTCAATGTATACTTTTAGTTTCTAATTTGAAATTTCTTCTTCTTTTTTTTTAATTTTTCTCTTTTGCGAATATTGATTATTTATGTAGGGAGAAAAATTCTGAGTCAGTTTAATTATTCGACCTGTAAATTTCAAAGTGTTTGAATCAATAATTACCAAGGTGCATTTTTTGTTTTTATTATATTTAAGACTTCCATCGACAGAGCTCCAATAGCCTAATGGCTAGACCGTTGGGTTCCTAGCGCGTAGTACTGGGTTCGAGTCCCGGCCGGAACGAAAATCTTAAATGCAAATATTTTTTTCTAATTTTATAATTCTTTTTTTTTTTATTTTTCCCTTTTGCGAAGTCAGTCAGTCAGTCTGACAGTCAATCAGTCAAGCACTCAGTCATTCAGTCTCAGTCAGTCAGTCCAGTCAGTCAGTCACTCAGTCAGTCAGTTAGTCCTTCAGCCAGTCAGTCAAGCAGTCAGTCATTTAGTCTCATTCAGTCAGTCATTCAGTCAGTCAGTCAGTCAGGCAGTCAGTCAGTCAGTCAGTCGGTCAGTCCTGTGCAGTCAGTTAGTCACTAAAGCAGTCAGTCAGTCTCAGTCAGTCAGTCAGTCAGTCAGTCCAGTTCAGTCTCAGTCAGTCAGTCAGTCAGTCTCGGTCAGTCAGTCAGTCAGTCATTCAGTCAGTCAGTCAGTCAGGCAGTCAGTTAGTCAGTCAGTCAGTCAGTCAGGCAGTCAGTCAGTCAGTCAGTCGGTCAGTCCTGTGCAGTCAGTTAGTCACTAAAGCAGTCAGTCAGTCTCAGTCAGTCAGTCAGTCAGTCAGTCTCAGTCAGTCAGTCAGTCAGTCAGTCTCAGTCAGTCAGTCAGTCAGTCTCGGTCAGTCAGTCAGTCAGTCAGTCATTCAGTCAGTCAGTCAGTGAGGCAGTCAGTCGGTCAGTCAGTCAGTCAGTCAGCCTTATTCAGTCAGTCTGTCAGTCATCCTTATTCAGTCAGTCTGTCAGTCAGTCAGTCGGTCAGTCCTGTCCAGTCAGTTAGTCAGTCAAGCAGTCAGTCAGGTAGTCAAGCAGTCAGTCAGTCAGTGTCAGTCAGTCATTTAGTCATTCAGTCAGTCAGTGAAATAGCCAGTCAGAGAGTCAAGCAGTCAGTCAGTCAGTCTCAGTCAGTCAGTCCAGTCTCAGTCAGTCAGGCAGTTAGTCAGTCAGTCTCGGTCAGTCAGTGAGTCAGTCAGTCAGTATCAGTCAGTCAGTGAGTCAGTCTGTCAGTCAGGCAGTATCAGACAGGCAGTAAGACTCCGCTCGACAGAACTCCGATAGCCTAATGGCTAGACCGCTGGTCTTCCAAGCGAGTGGCCTGGGTTCGAGTCCCAGCCGGAGCGAATATCTTCAATGTATATATTTCTTTTCTAATTTGAAAATTCTTTTTTTTTTCAATTTCTTTCCTTTGCAATTATTGATTATTTATGTAGGGAAGAAAATTCTGAGTCAGTTTAATTTTTCGACACGAAGATTTCAAAGTGTTTAAATAAACAATTACCAAGGTGCATTTTTTGTTTTTATTATATTTAAAACTCCCACCGACAGAGCTCCCATAGACTAATGGCTAGAGTGTTAGGCTTCCAAGCGAGTGGTCCTGGGTTCGAGTCCCAGCCTGAACGAAAATCTTCAATGTATACTTTTAGTTTCTAATTTGAAATTTCTTCTTCTTTTTTTTTTAATTTTTCTCTTTTGCGAATATTGATTATTTATGTAGGGAGAAAAATTCTGAGTCAGTTTAATTATTCGACCTGTAAATTTCAAAGTGTTTGAATCAATAATTACCAAGGTGCATTTTTTGTTTTTATTATATTTAAGACTTCCATCGACAGAGCTCCGATAGCCTCATGGCTAGACCGTTGGGTTCCTAGCGCGTGGTACTGGGTTCGAGTCCCGGCCGGAAAGGAAATCTTAAATGCAAATATTTTTTTCTAATTTTATAATTCTTTTTTTTTATTTTTCCCTTTTGCGAAGTCAGTCAGTCAGTCTGACAGTCAATCAGTCAAGCACTCAGTCATTCAGTCTCAGTCAGTCAGTCCAGTCAGTCAGTCACTCAGTCAGTCAGTTAGTCCTTCAGCCAGTCAGTCAAGCAGTCAGTCATTTAGTCTCAGTCAGTCAGTCATTCAGTCAGTCAGTCAGTCAGGCAGTCAGTCAGTCAGTCAGTCGGTCAGTCCTGTGCAGTCAGTTAGTCACTAAAGCAGTCAGTCAGTCTCAGTCAGTCAGTCATTCAGTCAGTCCAGTCCAGTCTCAGTCAGTCAGTCAGTCAGTCTCGGTCAGTCAGTCAGTCAGTCATTCAGTCAGTCAGTCAGTCAGGCAGTCAGTCAGTCGGTCAGCCTTATTCAGTCAGTCTGTCAGTCAGTCAGTCAGTCAGCCTTATTCAGTCAGTCTGTCAGTCATCCTTATTCAGTCAGTCTGTCAGTCAGTCAGTCGGTCAGTCCTGTCCAGTCAGTTAGTCAGTCAAGCAGTCAGTCAGGTAGTCAAGCAGTCAGTCAGTCAGTGTCAGTCAGTCATTTAGTCATTCAGTCAGTCAGTGAAATAGCCAGTCAGAGAGTCAAGCAGTCAGTCAGTCAGTCTCAGTCAGTCAGTTAGTCAGTCAGTCAGTCAGTCAGTCAGTCAGTCCAGTCTCAGTCAGTCAGGCAGTTAGTCAGTCAGTCTCGGTCAGTCAGTGAGTCAGTCAGTCAGTATCAGTCAGTCAGTGAGTCAGTCTGTCAGTCAGGCAGTATCAGTCAGGCAGTAAGACTCCGCTCGACAGAACTCCGATAGCCTAATGGCTAGACCGCTGGTCTTCCAAGCGAGTGGCCTGGGTTCGAGTCCCAGCCGGAGCGAATATCTTCAATGTATATATTTCTTTCCTAATTTGAAAATTCTTTTTTTTTCAATTTCTTTCCTTTGCAATTATTGATTATTTATGTAGGGAAGAAAATTCTGAGTCAGTTTAATTTTTCGACACGAAGATTTCAAAGTGTTTAAATAAACAATTACCAAGGTGCATTTTTTGTTTTTATTATATTTAAAACTCCCACCGACAGAGCTCCCATAGACTAATGGCTAGAGTGTTAGGCTTCCAAGCGAGTGGCCCTGGGTTCGAGTCCCAGCCTGAACGAAAATCTTCAATGTATACTTTTAGTTTCTAATTTGAAATTTCTTCTTCTTTTTTTTAATTTTTCTCTTTTGCGAATATTGATTATTTATGTAGGGAGAAAAATTCTGAGTCAGTTTAATTATTCGACCTGTAAATTTCAAAGTGTTTGAATCAATAATTACCAAGGTGCATTTTTTGTTTTTATTATATTTAAGACTTCCATCGACAGAGCTCCGATAGCCTAATGGCTAGACCGTTGGGTTCCTAGCGCGTAGTACTGGGTTCGAGTCCCGGCCGGAACGAAAATCTTAAATGCAAATATTTTTTTCTAATTTTATAATTCTTTTTTTTTTATTTTTCCCTTTTGCGAAGTCAGTCAGTCAGTCTGACAGTCAATCAGTCAAGCACTCAGTCATTCAGTCTCAGTCAGTCAGTCCAGTCAGTCAGTCACTCAGTCAGTCAGTTAGTCCTTCAGCCAGTCAGTCAAGCAGTCAGTCATTTAGTCTCAGTCAGTCAGTCAGTCAGTCAGGCAGTCTGTCAGTCAGTCAGTCGGTCAGTCCTGTCCAGTCAGTTAGTCAGTCAAGCAGTCAGTCAGGTAGTCAAGCAGTCAGTCAGTCAGTGTCAGTCAGTCATTTAGTCATTCAGTCAGTCAGTGAAATAGCCAGTCAGAGAGTCAAGCAGTCGGTCAGTCAGTCTCAGTCAGTCAGTTAGTCAGTCAGTCAGTCAGTCAGTCAGTCAGTCCAGTCTCAGTCAGTCAGTCAGTCCAGTCTCAGTCAGTCAGGCAGTTAGTCAGTCAGTCTCGGTCAGTCAGTGAGTCAGTCAGTCAGTATCAGTCAGTCAGTGAGTCAGTCTGTCAGTCAGGCAGTATCAGTCAGGCAGTAAGACTCCGCTCGACAGAACTCCGATAGCCTAATGGCTAGACCGCTGGTCTTCCAAGCGAGTGGCCTGGGTTCGAGTCCCAGCCGGAGCGAATATCTTCAATGTATATATTTCTTTTCTAATTTGAAAATTCTTTTTTTTTTCAATTTCTTTCCTTTGCAATTATTGATTATTTATGTAGGGAAGAAAATTCTGAGTCAGTTTAATTTTTCACACACGTTTTTTTCAAAGTGTTTAAATAAACAATTACCAAGGTGCATTTTTTGTTTTTATTATATTTAAAACTCCCACCGACAGAGCTCCCATAGACTAATGGCTAGAGTGTTAGGCTTCCAAGCGAGTGGCCCTGGGTTCGAGTCCCAGCCTGAACGAAAATCTTCAATGTATACTTTTAGTTTCTAACTTGAAATTTCTTCTTCTTTTTTTTTTATTTTTTCTCTTTTGCGAATATTGATTATTTATGTAGGGAGAAAAATTCTGAGTCAGTTTAATTATTCGACCTGTAAATTTCAAAGTGTTTGAATCAATAATTACCAAGGTGCATTTTTTTGTTTTTATTATATTTAAGACTTCCATCGACAGAGCTCCGATAGCCTAATGGCTAGACCGTTGGGTTCCTAGCGCGTGGTACTGGGTTCGAGTCCCGGCCGGAAAGGAAATCTTAAATGCAAATATTTTTTTCTAATTTTATAATTCTTTTTTTTTTATTTTTCCCTTTTGCGAAGTCAGTCAGTCAGTCTGACAGTCAATCAGTCAAGCACTCAGTCATTCAGTCTCAGTCAGTCAGTCCAGTCAGTCAGTCACTCAGTCAGTCAGTTAGTCCTTCAGCCAGTCAGTCAAGCAGTCAGTCATTTAGTCTCAGTCAGTCAGTCATTCAGTCAGTCAGTCAGTCAGGCAGTCAGTCAGTCAGTCAGTCAGTCCAGTCCAGTCTCAGTCAGTCAGTCAGTCAGTCTCGGTCAGTCAGTCAGTCAGTCATTCAGTCAGTCAGGCAGTCAGTCAGTCGGTCAGCCTTATTCAGTCAGTCTGTCAGTCAGTCAGTCAGTCAGCCTTATTCAGTCAGTCTGTCAGTCATCCTTATTCAGTCAGTCAATCAGTCGGTCAGTCCTGTCCAGTCAGTTAGTCAGTCAAGCAGTCAGTCAGGTAGTCAAGCAGTCAGTCAGTCAGTGTCAGTCAGTCATTTAGTCATTCAGTCAGTCAGTGAAATAGCCAGTCAGAGAGTCAAGCAGTCAGTCAGTCAGTCTCAGTCAGTCAGTTAGTCAGTCAGTCAGTCAGTTAGTGAGTCAGTCAGTCTCGGTCAGTTAGTGAGTCAGTCAGTCTCGGTCAGTTAGTGAGTCAGTCAGTCAGTATCAGTCAGTCAGTGAGTCAGTCTGTCAGTCAGTCAGTGAGTCAGTCTGTCAGTCAGGCAGTATCAGTCAGGCAGTAAGACCCCGCTCGATAGAACTCCGATAGCCTAATGGCTAGACCGCTGGTCTTCCAAGCGAGTGGCCTGGGTTCGAGTCCCGGCCGGAGCGAATATCTTCAATGTATATATTTCTTTTCTAATTTGAAAATTCTTTTTTTTTTCAATTTCTTTCCTTTGCAATTATTGATTATTTATGTAGGGAAGAAAATTCTGAGTCAGTTTAATTTTTCGACACGAAGATTTCAAAGTGTTTAAATAAACAATTAACAAGGTGCATTTTTTGTTTTTATTATATTTAAAACTCCCACCGACAGAGCTCCCATAGACTAATGGCTAGAGTGTTAGGCTTCCAAGCGAGTGGCCCTGGGTTCGAGTCCCAGCCTGAACGAAAATCTTCAATGTATACTTTTAGTTTCTAATTTGAAATTTCTTCTTCTTTTTTTTTAATTTTTCTCTTTTGCGAATATTGATTATTTATATAGGGAGAAAAATTCTGAGTCAGTTTAATTATTCGACCTGTAAATTTCAAAGTGTTTGAATCAATAATTACCAAGGTGCATTTTTTGTTTTTATTATATTTAAGACTTCCATCGACAGAGCTCCGATAGCCTAATGGCTAGACCGTTGGGTTCCAAGCGCGTGGTACTGGGTTTGAGTCCCGGCCGGAACGAAAATCTTCCATGTATATATTTCTCTTCTAATTTGAAGATTCTTTTTTTTTTTCAATTTCTTTCTTTTGCAAATATGGATTATTTATGTACGGAAGAAAATTCTGAGTCGACCTTTAGATTTCAAAGATTTTAGATCAATAATTACTAAGGTGCATTTTTTGTTTTTATTATAATTAAGACACCGATCAACAGAGATCCGATAGTATATTGGCGAGAGCGTTGGGCTTCCATGAGTGTCGCCCTGGGTTCAAATCCCAGCCGGAAAGGAAATCTTAAATGCAAATATTATTTTATAATTCTTTTTTTTTATTTTTCCCTTTTGCGAAGTCAGTCAGTCAGTCTGACAGTCAATCAGTCAAGCACTCAGTCATTCAGTCTCCGTCAGTCAGTCCAGTCAGTCAGTCACTCAGTCAGTCAGTTAGTCCTTCAGCCAGTCAGTCAAGCAGTCAGTCATTTAGTCTCAGTCAGTCAGTCATTCACTCAGTCAGTCAGTCAGGCAGTCAGTCAGTCAGTCAGTCGGTCAGTCCTGTGCAGTCAGTTAGTCACTAAAGCAGTCAGTCAGTCTCAGTCAGTCAGTCAGTCAGTCAGTCCAGTCCAGTCTCAGTCAGTCAGTCAGTCAGTCTCGGTCAGTCAGTCAGTCAGTCATTCAGTCAGTCAGTCAGTCAGGCAGTCAGTCAGTCGGTCAGCCTTATTCAGTCAGTCTGTCAGTCAGTCAGCCTTATTCAGTCAGTCTGTCAGTCAGTCAGCCTTATTCAGTCAGTCTGTCAGTCATCCTTATTCAGTCAGTCTGTCAGTCAGTCAGTCGGTCAGTCCTGTCCAGTCAGTTAGTCAGTCAAGCACTCAGTCAGGTAGTCAAGCAGTCAGTCAGTCAGTGTCAGTCAGTCATTTAGTCATTCAGTCAGTCAGTGAAATAGCCAGTCAGAGAGTCAAGCAGTCAGTCAGTCAGTCTCAGTCAGTCAGTTAGTCAGTCAGTCAGTCAGTCAGTCAGTCAGTCCAGTCTCAGTCAGTCAGGCAGTTAGTCAGTCAGTCTCGGTCAGTCAGTGAGTCAGTCAGTCAGTATCAGTCAGTCAGTGAGTCAGTCTGTCAGTCAGGCAGTAAGACTCCGCTCGACAGAATTCCGATAGCCTAATGGCTAGACCGCTGGTCTTCCAAGCGAGTGGCCTGGGTTCGAGTCCCAGCCGGAGCGAATATCTTCAATGTATATATTTCTTTTCTAATTTGAAATTTCTTTTTTTTTTCAATTTCTTTCCTTTGCAATTATTGATTATTTATGTAGGGAAGAAAATTCTGAGTCAGTTTAATTTTTCGACACGAAGATTTCAAAGTGTTTAAATAAACAATTACCAAGGTGCATTTTTTGTTTTTATTATAATTAAGACACCGATCAACAGAGATCCGATAGTATATTGGCGAGAGCGTTGGGCTTCCATGAGTGTCGCCCTGGGTTCAAATCCCAGCCGGAAAGGAAATCTTAAATGCAAATATTTTTTTCTAATTTTATAATTCTTTTTTTTTATTTTTCCCTTTTGCGAAGTCAGTCAGTCAGTCTGACAGTCAATCAGTCAAGCACTCAGTCATTCAGTCTCAGTCAGTCAGTCCAGTCACTCAGTCACTCAGTCAGTCAGTTAGTAATTCAGCCAGTCAGTCAAGCAGTCAGTCATTTAGTCTCAGTCAGTCAGTCATTGAGTCAGTCAGTCAGTCAGGCAGTCAGTCAGTCAGTCAGTCGGTCAGTCCTGTGCAGTCAGTTAGTCACTAAAGCAGTCAGTCAGTCTCAGTCAGTCAGTCAGTCAGTCAGTCTCAGTCAGTCAGTCAGTCAGTCAGTCAGTCAGTCTCGGTCAGTCAGTCAGTCAGTCAGTCATTCAGTCAGTCAGTCAGTCAGGCAGTCAGTCAGTCGGTCAGCCTTATTCAGTCAGTCAGGCAGTCAGTCAGTCAGTCAGCCTTATTCAGTCAGTCTGTCAGTCATCCTTATTCAGTCAGTCTGTCAGTCAGTCAGTCGGTCAGTCCTGTCCAGTCAGTTAGTCAGTCAAGCAGTCAGTCAGGTAGTCAAGCAGTCAGTCAGTCAGTGTCAGTCAGTCATTTAGTCATTCAGTCAGTCAGTGAAATAGCCAGTCAGAGAGTCAAGCAGTCAGTCAGTCAGTCTCAGTCAGTCAGTTAGTCAGTCAGTCAGTCAGTCAGTCAGTCAGTCCAGTCTCAGTCAGTCAGGCAGTTAGTCAGTCAGTCTCGGTCAGTCAGTGAGTCAGTCAGTCAGTATCAGTCAGTCAGTGAGTCAGTCTGTCAGTCAGGCAGTATCAGTCAGGCAGTAGGATTCCGCTCGACAGAACTCCGATAGCCTAATGGCTAGACCGCTGGTCTTCCAAGCGAGTGGCCCTGGGTTCGAGTCCCAGCCTGAACGAAAATCTTCAATGTATACTTTTAGTTTCTAATTTGAAATTTCTTCTTCTTTTTTTTTTAATTTTTCTCTTTTGCGAATATTGATTATTTATGTAGGGAGAAAAATTCTGAGTCAGTTTAAATATTCGACCTGTAAATTTCAAAGTGTTTGAATCAATAATTACCAAGGTGCATTTTTTGTTTTTATTATATTTAAGACTTTCATCGACAGAGCTCCGATAGCCTAATGGGTAGACCGTTGGGTTCCAAGCGCGTGGTACTGGGTTCGAGTCCCGGCCGGAACGGAAATCTTAAATACATGTATTTTTTTCTAATTTGATAATTTTTTTTTATTTTTCCCTTTTGCGAAGTCAGTCAGTCAGTCCGACAGTCAATCAGTCAGTCTCTGTCAGCCAGTCAGTCTGTCAGTCGGTCAGTCCAGTCCAGTCTGTCAGTCAAGCAGTCAGTCAGTTAGTCCTTCAGCCAGTCAGTCAAGCAGTCAGTCATTTAGTCTCAGTCAGTCAGTCATTCAGTCAGTCAGTCAGTCAGGCAGTCAGTCAGTCAGTCAGTCGGTCAGTCCTGTGCAGTCAGTTAGTCACTAAAGCAGTCAGTCAGTCTCAGTCAGTCAGTCAGTCAGTCAGTCCAGTCCAGTCTCAGTCAGTCAGTCAGTCAGTCTCGGTCAGTCAGTCAGTCAGTCATTCAGTCAGTCAGTCAGTCAGGCAGTCAGTCAGTCAGTCAGTCAGTCAGCCTTATTCAGTCAGTCTGTCAGTCATCCTTATTCAGTCAGTCTGTCAGTCAGTCAGTCGGTCAGTCCTGTCCAGTCAGTTAGTCAGTCAAGCAGTCAGTCAGTCAGTGTCAGTCAGTCATTTAGTCATTCAGTCAGTCAGTGAAATAGCCAGTCAGAGAGTCAAGCAGTCAGTCAGTCAGTCTCAGTCAGTCAGTTAGTCAGTCAGTCAGTCAGTCAGTCAGTCAGTCCAGTCTCAGTCAGTCAGGCAGTTAGTCAGTCAGTCTCGGTCAGTCAGTGAGTCAGTCAGTCAGTATCAGTCAGTCAGTGAGTCAGTCTGTCAGTCAGGCAGTATCAGTCAGGCAGTAAGACTCCGCTCGACAGAACTCCGATAGCCTAATGGCTAGACCGCTGGTCTTCCAAGCGACTGGCCTGGGTTCGAGTCCCAGCCGGAGCGAATATCTTCAATGTATATATTTCTTTCCTAATTTGAAAATTCTTTTTTTTTTTCAATTTCTTTCCTTTGCAATTATTGATTATTTATGTAGGGAAGAAAATTCTGAGTCAGTTTAATTTTTCGACACGAAGATTTCAAAGTGTTTAAATAAACAATTACCAAGGTGCATTTTTTGTTTTTATTATATTTAAAACTCCCACCGACAGAGCTCCCATAGACTAATGGCTAGAGTGTTAGGCTTCCAAGCGAGTGGCCCTGGGTTCGAGTCCCAGCCTGAACGAAAATCTTCAATGTATACTTTTAGTTTCTAATTTGAAATTTCTTCTTCTTTTTTTTTAATTTTTCTCTTTTGCGAATATTGATTATTTATGTAGGGAGAAAAATTCTGAGTCAGTTTAATTATTTGACCTGTAAATTTCAAAGTGTTTGAATCAATAATTACCAAGGTGCATTTTTTGTTTTTATTATATTTAAGACTTTCATCGACAGAGCTCCGATAGCCTAATGGCTAGACCGTTGGGTTCCAAGCGCGTGGTACTGGGTTCGAGTCCCGGCCGGAACGAAAATCTTCCATGTATATATTTCTCTTCTAATTTGAAGGTTCTTTTTTTTTCAATTTCTTTCTTTTGCAAATATGGATTATTTATGTACGGAAGAAAATTCTGAGTCAGTTTAATCATTCGACCTTTAGATTTCAAAGATTTTAGATAAATAATTACTAAGGTGCATTTTTTGTTTTTATTATAATTAAGACACCGATCAACAGAGATCCGATAGTATATTGGCGAGAGCGTTGGGCTCCCATGAGTGTCGCCCTGGGTTCAAATCCCAGCCGGAAAGGAAATCTTAAATGCAAATATTTTTTTCTAATTTTATAATTCTTTTTTTTTTATTTTTCCCTTTTGCGAAGTCAGTCAGTCAGTCTGACAGTCAATCAGTCAAGCACTCAGTCATTCAGTCTCAGTCAGTCAGTCCAGTCAGTCAGTCACTCAGTCAGTCAGTTAGTCCTTCAGCCAGTCAATCAAGCAGTCAGTCATTTAGTCTCAGTCAGTCAGTCATTCAGTCAGTCAGTCAGTCATGCAGTCAGTCAGGCAGTCAGTCGGTCAGTCCTGTGCAGTCAGTTAGTCACTAAAGCAGTCAGTCAGTCTCAGTCAGTCAGTCAGTCAGTCAGTCCAGTCCAGTCTCAGTCAGTCAGTCAGTCAGTCTCGGTCAGTCAGTCAGTCAGTCATTCAGTCAGTCAGTCAGTCGGTCAGCCTTATTCAGTCAGTCTGTCAGTCAGTCAGTCAGTCAGCCTTATTCAGTCAGTCTGTCAGTCATCCTTATTCAGTCAGTCTGTCAGTCAGTCAGTCGGTCAGTCCTGTCCAGTCAGCTAGTCAGTCAAGCAGTCAGTCAGGTAGTCAAGCAGTCAGTCAGTCAGTGTCAGTCAGTCATTTAGTCATTCAGTCAGTCAGTGAAATAGCCAGTCAGAGAGTCAAGCAGTCAGTCAGTCAGTCTCAGTCAGTCAGTTAGTCAGTCAGTCAGTCAGTCAGTCAGTCAGTCCAGTCTCAGTCAGTCAGGCAGTTAGTCAGTCAGTCTCGGTCAGTCAGTGAGTCAGTCAGTCAGTATCAGTCAGTCAGCGAGTCAGTCTGTCAGTCAGGCAGTATCAGTCAGGCAGTAAGACTCCGCTCGACAGAACTCCGATAGCCTAATGGCTAGACCGCTGGTCTTCCAAGCGAGTGGCCTGGGTTCGAGTCCCAGCCGGAGCGAATATCTTCAATGTATATATTTCTTTTCTAATTTGAAAATTCTTTTTTTTTTCAATTTCTTTCCTTTGCAATTATTGATTATTTATGTAGGGAAGAAAATTCTGAGTCAGTTTAATTTTTCGACACGAAGATTTCAAAGTGTTTAAATAAACAATTACCAAGGTGCATTTTTTGTTTTTATTATATTTAAAACTCCCACCGATAGAGCTCCCATAGACTAATGGCTAGAGTGTTAGGCTTCCAAGCGAGTGGCCCTGGGTTCGAGTCCCAGCCTGAACGAAAATCTTCAATGTATACTTTTAGTTTCTAATTTGAAATTTCTTATTCTTTTTTTTTTTAATTTTTCTCTTTTGCGAATATTGATTATTTATGTAGGGAGAAAAATTCTGAGTCAGTTTAATTATTCGACCTGTAAATTTCAAAGTGTTTGAATCAATAATTACCAAGGTGCATTTTTTGTTTTTATTATATTTAAGACTTCCATCGACAGAGCTCCGATAGCCTAATGGCTAGACCGTTGGGTTCCAAGCGCGTGGTACTGGGTTCGAGTCCCGGCCGGAACGAAAATCTTCCATGTATATATTTCTCTTCTAATTTGAAGATTCTTTTTTTTTTCAATTTCTTTCTTTTGCAAATATGGATTATTTATGTACGGAAGAAAATTCTGAGTCAGTTTAATCATTCGAACTTTGGATTTCAAAGATTTTAGATCAATAATTACTAAGGTGCATTTTTTGTTTTTATTATAATTAAGACACCGATCAACAGAGATCCGATAGTATATTGGCGAGAGCGTTGGGCTTCCATGAGTGTCGCCCTGGGTTCAAATCCCAGCCGGAAAGGAAATCTTAAATGCAAATATTTTTTTCTAATTTTATAATTCTTTTTTTTTATTTTTCCCTTTTGCGAAGTCAGTCAGTCAGTCTGACAGTCAATCAGTCAAGCACTCAGTCATTCAGTCTCAGTCAGTCAGTCCAGTCAGTCAGTCACTCAGTCAGTCAGTTAGTCCTTCAGCCAGTCAGTCAAGCAGTCAGTCATTTAGTCTCAGTCAGTCAGTCATTCAGTCAGTCAGTCAGTCAGGCAGTCAGTCAGTCAGTCAGTCGGTCAGTCCTGTGCAGTCAGTTAGTCACTAAAGCAGTCAGTCAGTCTCAGTCAGTCAGTCAGTCAGTCAGTCCAGTCCAGTCTCAGTCAGTCAGTCAGTCAGTCTCGGTCAGTCAGTCAGTCAGTCATTCAGTCAGTCAGTCAGTCAGGCAGTCAGTCAGTCGGTCAGCCTTATTCAGTCAGTCTGTCAGTCAGTCAGTCAGTCAGCCTTATTCAGTCAGTCTGTCAGTCATCCTTATTCAGTCAGTCTGTCAGTCAGTCAGTCGGTCAGTCCTGTCCAGTCAGTTAGTCAGTCAAGCAGTCAGTCAGGTAGTCAAGCAGTCAGTCAGTCAGTGTCAGTCAGTCATTTAGTCATTCAGTCAGTCAGTGAAATAGCCAGTCAGAGAGTCAAGCAGTCAGTCAGTCAGTCTCAGTCAGTCAGTTAGTCAGTCAGTCAGTCAGTCAGTCAGTCAGTCCAGTCTCAGTCAGTCAGGCAGTTAGTCAGTCAGTCTCGGTCAGTTAGTGAGTCAGTCAGTCAGTATCAGTCAGTCAGTGAGTCAGTCTGTCAGTCAGGCAGTATCAGTCAGGCAGTAAGACTCCGCTCGACAGAACTCCGATAGCCTAATGGCTAGACCGCTGGTCTTCCAAGCGAGTGGCCTGGGTTCGAGTCCCAGCCGGAGCGAATATCTTCAATGTATATATTTCTTTTCTAATTTGAAAATTCTTTTTTTTTTTCAATTTCTTTCCTTTGCAATTATTGATTATTTATGTAGGGAAGAAAATTCTGAGTCAGTTTAATTTTTCGACACGAAGATTTCAAAGTGTTTAAATAAACAATTACCAAGGTGCATTTTTTGTTTTTATTATATTTAAAAATCCCACCGACAGAGCTCCCATAGACTAATGGCTAGAGTGTTAGGCTTCCAAGCGAGTGGCCCTGGGTTCGAGTCCCAGCCTGAACGAAAATCTTCAATGTATAATTTTAGTTTCTAATTTGAAATTTCTTCTTCTTTTTTTTTTTAATTTTTCTCTTTTGCGAATATTGATTATTTATGTAGGGAGAAAAATTCTGACTCAGTTTAATTATTCGACCTGTAAATTTCAAAGTGTTTGAATCAATAATTACCAAGGTGCATTTTTTGTTTTTATTATATTTAAGACTTCCTTCGACAGAGCTCCGATAGCCTAATGGCTAGACCGTTGGGTTCCAAGCGCGTGGTACTGGGTTCGAGTCCCGGCCGGAACGAAAATCTTCCATGTATATATTTCTCTTCTAATTTGAAGATTCTTTTTTTTTTTCAATTTCTTTCTTTTGCAAATATGGATTATTTATGTACGGAAGAAAATTCTGAGTCAGTTTAATCATTCGACCTTTAGATTTCAAAGATTTTAGATCAATAATTACTAAGGTGCATTTTTTGTTTTTATTATAATTAAGACACCGATCAACAGAGATCCGATAGTATATTGGCGAGAGCGTTGGGCTTCCATGAGTGTCGCCCTGGGTTCAAATCCCAGCCGGAAAGGAAATCTTAAATGCAAATATTTTTTTCTAATTTTATAATTCTTTTTTTTTTATTTTTCCCTTTTGCGAAGTCAGTCAGTCAGTCTGACAGTCAATCAGTCAAGCACTCAGTCATTCAGTCTCAGTCAGTCAGTCCAGTCAGTCAGTCACTCAGTCAGTCAGTTAGTCCTTCAGCCAGTCAGTCAAGCAGTCAGTCATTTAGTCTCAGTCAGTCAGTCATTCAGTCAGTCAGTCAGTCAGGCAGTCAGTCAGTCAGTCAGTCGGTCAGTCCTGTGCAGTCAGTTAGTCACTAAAGCAGTCAGTCAGTCTCAGTCAGTCAGTCAGTCAGTCAGTCCAGTCCAGTCTCAGTCAGTCAGTCAGTCAGTCTCGGTCAGTCAGTCAGTCAGTCATTCAGTCAGTCAGTCAGTCAGGCAGTCAGTCAGTCGGTCAGCCTTATTCAGTCAGTCTGTCAGTCAGTCAGTCAGTCAGCCTTATTCAGTCAGTCTGTCAGTCATCCTTATTCAGTCAGTCTGTCAGTCAGTCAGTCGGTCAGTCCTGTCCAGTCAGTTAGTCAGTCAAGCAGTCAGTCAGGTAGTCAAGCAGTCAGTCAGTCAGTGTCAGTCAGTCATTTAGTCATTCAGTCAGTCAGTGAAATAGCCAGTCAGAGAGTCAAGCAGTCAGTCAGTCAGTCTCAGTCAGTCAGTTAGTCAGTCAGTCAGTCAGTCAGTCAGTCAGTCCAGTCTCAGTCAGTCAGGCAGTTAGTCAGTCAGTCTCGGTCAGTCAGTGAGTCAGTCAGTCAGTATCAGTCAGTCAGTGAGTCAGTCTGTCAGTCAGGCAGTATCAGTCAGGCAGTAAGACTCCGCTCGACAGAACTCCGATAGCCTAATGGCTAGACCGCTGGTCTTCCAAGCGAGTGGCCTGGGTTCGAGTCCCAGCCTGAACGAAAATCTTCAATGTATACTTTTAGTTTCTAATTTGAAATTTCTTCTTCTTTTTTTTTAATTTTTCTCTTTTGCGAATATTGACTATTTATGTAGGGAGAAAAATTCTGAGTCAGTTTAATTATTCGACCTGTAAATTTCAAAGTGTTTGAATCAATAATTACCAAGGTGCATTTTTTGTTTTTATTATATTTAAGACTTCCATCGACAGAGCTCCGATAGCCTAATGGCTAGACCGTTGGGTTCCAAGCGCGTGGTACTGGGTTCGAGTCCCGGCCGGAACGAAAATCTTCCATGTATATATTTCTCTTCTAATTTGAAGATTCTTTTTTTTTTCAATTTCTTTCTTTTGCAAATATGGATTATTTATGTACGGAAGAAAATTCTGAGTCAGTTTAATCATTCGACCTTTAGATTTCAAAGATTTTAGATCAATAATTACTAAGGTGCATTTTTTGTTTTTATTATAATTAAGACACCGATCAACAGAGATCCGATAGTATATTGGCGAGAGCGTTGGGCTTCCATGAGTGTCGCCCTGGGTTCAAATCCCAGCCGGAAAGGAAATCTTAAATGCAAATATTTTTTTCTAATTTTATAATTCTTTTTTTTTATTTTTCCCTTTTGCGAAGTCAGTCAGTCAGTCTGACAGTCAATCAGTCAAGCACTCAGTCATTCAGTCTCAGTCAGTCTGTCCTGTCAGTCAGTCACTCAGTCAGTCAGTTAGTCCTTCAGCCAGTCAGTCAAGCAGTCAGTCATTTAGTCTCAGTCAGTCAGTCATTCAGTCAGTCAGTCAGTCAGGCAGTCAGTCAGTCAGTCGGTCAGTCCTGTGCAGTCAGTTAGTCACTAAAGCAGTCAGTCAGTCTCAGTCAGTCAGTCAGTCAGTCAGTCCAGTCCAGTCTCAGTCAGTCAGTCAGTCAGTCTCGGTCAGTCAGTCAGTCAGTCATTCAGTCAGTCAGTCAGTCAGTCAGTCAGTCAGTCGGTCAGCCTTATTCAGTCAGTCTGTCAGTCAGTCAGTCAGTCAGCCTTATTCAGTCAGTCTGTCAGTCATCCTTATTCAGTCAGTCTGTCAGTCAGTCAGTCGGTCAGTCTTGTCCAGTCAGTTAGTCAGTCAAGCAGTCAGTCAGGTAGTCAAGCAGTCAGTCAGTCAGTGTCAGTCAGTCATTTAGTCATTCAGTCAGTCAGTGAAATAGCCAGTCAGAGAGTCAAGCAGTCAGTCAGTCAGTCTCAGTCAGTTAGTTAGTCAGTCAGTCAGTCAGTCAGTCCAGTCTCAGTCAGTCAGGCAGTTAGTCAGTCAGTCTCGGTCAGTCAGTGAGTCAGTCAGTCAGTATCAGTCAGTCAGTGAGTCAGTCTGTCAGTTAGGCAGTATCAGTCAGGCAGTAAGACTCCGCTCGACAGAACCCCGATAGCCTAATGGCTAGACCGCTGGTCTTCCAAGCGAGTGGCCTGGGTTCGAGTCCCAGCCGGAGCGAGTATCTTCAATGTATATATTTCTTTTCTAATTTGAAAATTCTTTTTTTTTAATTTCTTTCCTTTGCAATTATTGATTATTTATGTAGGGAAGAAAATTCTGAGTCAGTTTAATTTTTCGACACGAAGATTTCAAAGTGTTTAAATAAACAATTACCAAGGTGCATTTTTTGTTTTTATTATATTTAAAACTCCCACCGACAGAGCTCCCGTAGACTAATGGCTAGAGTGTTAGGCTTCCAAGCGAGTGGCCCTGGGTTCGAGTCCTAGCCTGAACGAAAATCTTCAATGTATACTTTTAGTTTCTAATTTGAAATTTCTTCTTCTTTTTTTTTAAATTTTTCTCTTTTGCGAATATTGATTATTTATGTAGGGAGAAAAATTCTGAGTCAGTTTAATTATTCGGCCCGTTAAATTTTAAAGTGTTTGAATCAATAATTACCAAGGTGCATTTTTTGTTTTTATTATATTTAAGACTTCCATCGACAGAGCTCCGATAGCCTAATGGCTAGACCGTTGGGTTCCTAGCGCGTGGTACTGGGTTCGAGTCCCGGCCGGAAAGGAAATCTTAAATGCAAAAATTTTTTTCTAATTTTATAATTCTTTTTTTTTTATTTTTCCCTTTTGCGAAGTCAGTCAGTCAGTCTGACAGTCAATCAGTCAAGCACTCAGTCATTCAGTCTCAGTCAGTCAGTCCAGTCAGTCAGTCACTCAGTCAGTCAGTTAGTCCTTCAGCCAGTCAGTCAAGCAGTCAGTCATTTAGTCTCAGTCAGTCAGTCATTCAGTCAGTCAGTCAGTCAGGCAGTCAGTCAGTCAGTCAGTCGGTCAGTCCTGTGCAGTCAGTTAGTCACTAAAGCAGTCAGTCAGTCTCAGTCAGTCAGTCAGTCAGTCAGTCCAGTCCAGTCTCAGTCAGTCAGTCAGTCAGTCTCGGTCAGTCAGTCAGTCAGTCATTCAGTCAGTCAGTCAGTCAGGCAGTCAGTCAGTCGGTCAGCCTTATTCAGTCAGTCTGTCAGTCAGTCAGTCAGTCAGCCTTATTCAGTCAGTCTGTCAGTCATCCTTATTCAGTCAGTCTGTCAGTCAGTCAGTCGGTCAGTCCTGTCCAGTCAGTTAGTCAGTCAAGCAGTCAGTCAGGTAGTCAAACAGTCAGTCAGTCAGTGTCAGTCAGTCATTTAGTCATTCAGTCAGTCAGTGAAATAGCCAGTCAGAGAGTCAAGCAGTCAGTCAGTCAGTCTCGGTCAGTCAGTCAGTCAGTCATTCAGTCAGTCAGTCAGTCAGGCAGTCAGTCATTCGGTCAGCCTTATTCAGTCAGTCTGTCAGTCAGTCAGTCAGTCAGCCTTATTCAGTCAGTCTGTCAGTCATCCTTATTCAGTCAGTCTGTCAGTCAGTCAGTCGGTCAGTCCTGTCCAGTCAGTTAGTCAGTCAAGCAGTCAGTCAGGTAGTCAAGCAGTCAGTCAGTCAGTGTCAGTCAGTCATTTAGTCATTCAGTCAGTCAGTGAAATAGCCAGTCAGAGAGTCAAGCAGTCAGTCAGTCAGTCTCAGTCAGTCAGTTAGTCAGTCAGTCAGTCAGTCAGTCAGTCAGTCCAGTCTCAGTCAGTCAGGCAGTTAGTCAGTCAGTCTCGGTCAGTCAGTGAGTCAGTCAGTCAGTATCAGTCAGTCAGTGAGTCAGTCTGTCAGTCAGGCAGTATCAGTCAGGCAGTAAGACTCCGCTCGACAGAACTCCGATAGCCTAATGGCTAGACCGCTGGTCTTCCAAGCGAGTGGCCTGGGTTCGAGTCCCAGCCGGAGCGAATATCTTCAATGTATATATTTCTTTTCTAATTTGAAAATTCTTTTTTTTTTCAATTTCTTTCCTTTGCAATAATTGATTATTTATGTAGGGAAGAAAATTCTGAGTCAGTTTAATTTTTCGACACGAAGATTTCAAAGTGTTTAAATAAACAATTACCAAGGTGCATTTTTTGTTTTTATTATATTTAAAACTCCCACCGACACAGCTCCCATAGACTAATGGCTAGAGTGTTAGGCTTCCAAGCGAGTGGCCTTGGGTTCGAGTCCCAGCCTGAACGAAAATCTTCAATGTATACTTTTAGTTTCTAATTTGAAATTTCTTCTTCTTTTTTTTTTAATTTTTCTCTTTTGCGAATATTGATTATTTATGTAGGGAGAAAAATTCTGAGTCAGTTTAATTATTCGACCTGTAAATTTCAAAGTGTTTGAATCAATAATTACCAAGGTGCATTTTTTGTTTTTATTATATTTAAGACTTCCATCGACAGAGCTCCGATAGCCTAATGGCTAGACCGTTGGGTTCCTAGCGCGTGGTACTGGGTTCGAGTCCCGGCCGGAAAGGAAATCTTAAATGCAAATATTTTTTTCTAATTTTTAAATTCTTTTTTTTTATTTTTCCCTTTTGCGAAGTCAGTCAGTCAATCTGACAGTCAATCAGTCAAGCACTCAGTCATTCAGTCTCAGTCAGTCAGGCCAGTCAGTCAGTCACTCAGTCAGTCAGTTAGTCCTTCAGCCAGTCAGTCAAGCAGTCAGTCATTTAGTCTCAGTCAGTCAGTCATTCAGTCAGTCAGTCAGTCAGGCAGTCAGTCAGTCAGTCAGTCGGTCAGTCCTGTGCAGTCAGTTAGTCACTAAAGCAGTCAGTCAGTCTCAGTCAGTCAGTCAGTCAGTCAGTCCAGTCCAGTCTCAGTCAGTCAGTCAGTCAGTCTCGGTCAGTCAGTCAGTCAGTCATTCAGTCGGTCAGTCAGTCAGTCAGTCGGTCAGCCTTATTCAGTCAGTCTGTCAGTCAGTCAGTCAGTCAGCCTTATTCAGTCAGTCTGTCAGTCATCCTTATTCAGTCAGTCTGTCAGTCAGTCAGTCGGTCAGTCCTGTCCAGTCAGTTAGTCAGTCAAGCAGTCAGTCAGGTAGTCAAGCAGTCAGTCAGTCAGTGTCAGTCAGTCATTTAGTCATTCAGTCAGTCAGTGAAATAGCCAGTCAGAGAGTCAAGCAGTCAGTCAGTCAGTCTCAGTCAGTCAGTTAGTCAGTCAGTCAGTCAATCAGTCAGTCAGTCCAGTCTCAGTCAGTCAGGCAGTTAGTCAGTCAGTCTCGGTCAGTCAGTGAGTCAGTCAGTCAGTATCAGTCAGTCAGTGAGTCAGTCTGTCAGTCAGGCAGTATCAGTCAGGCAGTAAGACTCCGCTCGACAGAACTCCGATAGCCTAATGGCTAGACCGCTGGTCTTCCAAGCGAGTGGCCTGGGTTCGAGTCCCAGCCGGAGCGAATATCTTCAATGTATATATTTCTTTTCTAATTTGAAAATTCTTTTTTTTTTCAATTTCTTTCCCTTGCAATTATTGATTATTTATGTAGGGAAGAAAATTCTGAGTCAGTTTAATTTTTCGACACGAAGATTTCAAAGTGTTTAAATAAACAATTACCAAGGTGCATTTTTTGTTTTTATTATATTTAAAACTCCCACCGACAGAGCTCCCATAGACTAATGGCTAGAGTGTTAGGCTTCCAAGCGAGTGGCCCTGGGTTCGAGTCCCAGCCTGAACGAAAATCTTCAATGTATACTTTTAGTTTTTAATTTGAAATTTCTTCTTCTTTTTTTTTTAAATTTTTCTCTTTTGCGAATATTGATTATTTATGTAGGGAGAAAAATTCTGAGTCAGTTTAATTATTCGACCTGTAAATTTCAAAGTGTTTGAATCAATAATTACCAAGGTGCATTTTTTGTTTTTATTATATTTAAGACTTCCATCGACAGAGCTCCGATAGCCTAATGGCTAGACCGTTGGGTTCCTAGCGCGTGGTACTGGGTTCGAGTCCCGGCCGGAAAGGAAATCTTAAATGCAAAATTTTTTTTCTAATTTTATAATTCTTTTTTTTTACTTTTCCCTTTTGCGAAGTCAGTCAGTCAGTCTGACAGTCAATCAGTCAAGCACTCAGTCATTCAGTCTCAGTCAGTCAGTCCAGTCAGTCAGTCACTCAGTCAGTCAGTTAGCCCTTCAGCCAGTCAGTCAAGCAGTCAGTCATTTAGTCTCAGTCAGTCAGTCATTCAGTCAGTCAGTCAGTCAGGCAGTCAGTCAGTCAGTCAGTCGGTCAGTCCTGTGCAGTCAGTTAGTCACTAAAGCAGTCAGTCAGTCTCAGTCAGTCAGTCAGTCAGTCAGTCCAGTCCAGTCTCAGTCAGTCAGTCAGTCAGTCTCGGTCAGTCAGTCAGTCAGTCAGTCAGTCATTCAGTCAGTCAGGCAGTCAGTCAGTCGGTCAGCCTTATTCAGTCAGTCTGTCAGTCAGTCAGTCAGTCAGCCTTATTCAGTCAGTCTATCAGTCATCCTTATTCAGTCAGTCTGTCAGTCAGTCAGTCGGTCAGTCCTGTCCAGTCAGTTAGTTAGTCAAGCAGTCAGTCAGGTAGTCAAGCAGTCAGTCAGTCATTCAGTCAGTCAGTGAAATAGCCAGTCAGAGAGTCAAGCAGTCAGTCAGTCAGTCTCAGTCAGTCAGTTAGTCAGTCAGTCAGTCAGTCAGTCAGTCAGTCCAGTCTCAGTCAGTCAGGCAGTTAGTCAGTCAGTCTCGGTCAGTCAGTGAGTCAGTCAGTCAGTATCAGTCAGTCAGTGAGTCAGTCTGTCAGTCAGGCAGTATCAGTCAGGCAGTAAGACTCCGCTCGACAGAACTCCGATAGCCTAATGGCTAGACCGCTGGTCTTCCAAGCGAGTGGCCTGGGTTCGAGTCCCAGCCGAAACGAATATCTTCAATGTATATATTTCTTTTCTAATTTGAAAATTCTTTTTTTTTCAATTTCTTTCCTTTGCAATTATTGATTATTTATGTAGGGAAGAAAATTCTGAGTCAGTTTAATTTTTCGACACGAAGATTTCAAAGTGTTTAAATAAACAATTACCAAGGTGCATTTTTTGTTTTTATTATATTTAAAACTCCCAACGACAGAGCTCCCATAGACTAATGGCTAGAGTGTTAGGCTTCCAAGCGAGTGGCCCTGTGTTCGAGTCCCAGCCTGAACGAAAATCGTCAATGTATACTTATAGTTTCTAATTTGAAATTTCTTCTTCTTTTTTTTTAAATTTTTCTCTTTTGCGAATATTGATTATTTATGTAGGGAGAAAAATTCTGAGTCAGTTTAATTATTCTACCTGTAAATTTTAAAGTGTTTGAATCAATAATTACCAAGGTGCATTTTTTGTTTTTATTATATTTAAGACTTCCATCGACAGAGCTCCGATAGCCTAATGGCTAGACCGTTGGGTTCCTAGCGCGTGGTACTGGGTTCGAGTCCCGGCCGGAAAGGAAATCTTAAATGCAAAAATTTTTTTCTAATTTTATAATTCTTTTTTTTTTTTATTTTTCCCTTTTGCGAAGTCAGTCAGTCAGTCTGACAGCCAATCAGTCAAGCACTCAGTCATTCAGTCTCAGTCAGTCAGTCCAGTCAGTCAGTCACTCAGTCAGTCAGTTAGTCCTTCAGCCAGTCAGTCAAGCAGTCAGTCATTTAGTCTCAGTCAGTCAGTCATTCAGTCAGTCAGTCAGTCAGGCAGTCAGTCAGTCAGTCAGTCGGTCAGTCCTGTGCAGTCAGTTAGTCACTAAAGCAGTCAGTCAGTCTCAGTCAGTCAGTCAGTCAGTCAGTCCAGTCCAGTCTCAGTCAGTCAGTCAGTCAGTCAGTCAGGCAGTCAGTCAGTCGGTCAGCCTTATTCAGTCAGTCTGTCAGCAGTAGGTCAGTCAGCCTTATTCAGTCAGTCTGTCAGTCATCCTTATTCAGTCAGTCTGTCAGTCAGTCAGTCGGTCAGTCCTGTCCAGTCAGTTAGTCAGTCAAGCAGTCAGTCAGGTAGTCAAGCAGTCAGTCAGTCAGTGTCAGTCAGTCATTTAGTCATTCAGTCAGTCAGTGAAATAGCCAGTCAGAGAGTCAAGCAGTCAGTCAGTCAGTCTCAGTCAGTCAGTCAGTCAGTCAGTCAGTCCAGTCTCAGTCAGTCAGGCAGTTAGTCAGTCAGTCTCGGTCAGTCAGTGAGTCAGTCAGTATCAGTCAGTCAGTGAGTCAGTCTGTCAGTCAGGCAGTATCAGTCAGGCAGTAAGACTCCGCTAGACAGAACTCCGATAGCCTAATGGCTAGACCGCTGGTCTTCCAAGCGAGTGGCCTGGGTTCGAGTCCCAGCCGGAGCGAATATCTTCAATGTATATATTTCTTTTCTAATTTGAAAATTCTTTTTTTTTTTCAATTTCTTCCTTTGCAATTATTGATTATTTATGTAGGGAAGAAAATTCTGAGTCAGTTTAATTTTTCGACACGAAGATTTCAAAGTGTTTAAATAAACAATTACCAAGGTGCATTTTTTGTTTTTATTATATTTAAAACTCCCACCGACAGAGCTCCCATAGACTAATGGCTAGAGTGTTAGGCTTCCAAGCGAGTGGCCCTGGGTTCGAGTCCCAGCCTGAACGAAAATCTTCAATGTATACTTTTAGTTTCTAATTTGAAATTTCTTCTTCTTTTTTTTTTAATTTTTCTCTTTTGCGAATATTGATTATTTATGTAGGGAGAAAAATTCTGAGTCAGTTTAATTATTCGACCTGTAAATTTCAAAGTGTTTGAATCAATAATTACCAAGGTGCATTTTTTGTTTTTATTATATTTAAGACTTCCATCGACAGAGCTCCGATAGCCTAATGGCTAGACCGTTGGGTTCCTAGCGCGTGGTACTGGGTTCGAGTCCCGGACGGAAAGGAAATCTTAAATGCAAATATTTTTTTCTAATTTTATAATTCTTTTTTTTTTATTTTTCCCTTTTGCGAAGTCAGTCAGTCAGTCTGACAGTCAATCAGTCAAGCACTCAGTCATTCAGTCTCAGTCAGTCAGTCCAGTCAGTCAGTCAGTTAGTCCTTCAGCCAGTCAGTCAAGCAGTCAGTCATTTAGTCTCAGTCAGTCAGTCATTCAGTCAGTCAGTCAGTCAGGCAGTCAGTCAGTCAGTCAGTCGGTCAGTCCTGTGCAGTCAGTTAGTCACTAAAGCAGTCAGTCAGTCAGTCAGTCAGTCAGTCCAGTCCAGTCTCAGTCAGTCAGTCAGTCAGTCTCGGTCAGTCAGTCAGTCAGTCATTCAGTCAGGCAGTCAGTCAGGCAGTCAGTCAGTCGATCAGCCTTATTCAGTCAGTCTGTCAGTCAGTCAGTCAGTCAGCCTTATTCAGTCAGTCTGTCAGTCATCCTTATTCAGTAAGTCTGTCAGTCAGTCAGTCGGTCAGTCCTGTCCAGTCAGTTAGTCAGTCAAGCAGTCAGTCAGGTAGACAAGCAGTCAGTCAGTCAGTGTCAGTCAGTCATTTAGTCATTCAGTCAGTCAGTGAAATAGCCAGTCAGAGAGTCAAGCAGTCAGTCAGTCAGTCTCAGTCAGTCAGTTAGTCAGTCAGTCAGTCAGTCAGTCAGTCAGTCCAGTCTCAGTCAGTCAGGCAGTTAGTCAGTCAGTCTCGGTCAGTCAGTGAGTCTGTCAGTCAGTATCAGTCAGTCAGTGAGTCAGTCTGTCAGTCAGGCAGTATCAGTCAGGCAGTAAGACTCCGCTCGACAGAACTCCGATAGCCTAATGGCTAGACCGCTGGTCTTCCAAGCGAGTGGCCTGGGTTCGAGTCCCAGCCGGAGCGAATATCTTCAATGTATATAATTCTTTTCTAATTTGAAAATTCTTTTTTTTTTCAATTTCTTTCCTTTGCAATTATTGATTATTTATGTAGGGAAGAAAATTCAGAGTCAGTTTAATTTTTCGGCACGAAGGTTTCAAAGTGTTTAAATAAACAATTACCAAGGTGCATTTTTTGTTTTTATTATATTTAAAACTCCCACCGACAGAGCTCCCATAGACTAATGGCTAGAGTGTTAGGCTTCCAAGCGAGTGGCCCTGGGTTCGAGTCCCAGCCTGAACGAAAATCTTCAATGTATACTTTTAGTTTCTAATTTGAAATTTCTTCTTCTTTTTTTTTTAATTTTTCTCTTTTGCGAATATTGATTATTTATGTAGGGAGAAAAATTCTGAGTCAGTTTAATTATTCGACCTGTAAATTTCAAAGTGTTTGAATCAATAATTACCAAGGTGCATTTTTGTTTTTATTATATTTAAGACTTCCATCGACAGAGCTCCGATAGCCTAATGGCTAGACCGTTGGGTTCCAAGCGCGTGGTACTGGGTTCGAGTCCCGGCCGGAACGAAAATCTTCCATGTATATATTTCTCTTCTAATTTGAAGATTCTTTTTTTTTTCAATTTCTTTCTTTTGCAAATATGGATTATTTATGTACGGAAGAAAATTCTGAGTCAGTTTAATCATTCGACCTTTAGATTTCAAAGATTTTAGATCAATAATTACTAAGGTGCATTTTTTGTTTTTATTATAATTAAGACACCGATCAACAGAGATCCGATAGTATATTGGCGAGAGCGTTGGGCTTCCATGAGTGTCGCCCTGGGTTCAAATCCCAGCCGGAAAGGAAATCTTAAATGCAAATATTTTTTTCTAATTTTATAATTCTTTTTTTTTATTTTTCCCTTTTGCGAAGTCAGTCAGTCAGTCTGACAGTCAATCAGTCAAGCACTCAGTCATTCAGTCTCAGTCAGTCAGTCCAGTCAGTCAGTCACTCAGTCAGTCAGTTAGTCCTTCAGCCAGTCAGTCAAGCAGTCAGTCATTTAGTCTCAGTCAGTCAGTCATTCAGTCAGTCAGTCAGTCAGGCAGTCAGTCAGTCAGTCAGTCGGTCAGTCCTGTGCAGTCAGTTAGTCACTAAAGCAGTCAGTCAGTCTCAGTCAGTCAGTCAGTCAGTCAGTCCAGTCCAGTCTCAGTCAGTCAGTCAGTCAGTCAGTCCAGTCCAGTCTCAGTCAGTCAGTCTCGGTCAGTCAGTCAGTCAGTCATTCAGTCAGTCAGTCAGTCAGGCAGTCAGTCAGTCGGTCAGCCTTATTCAGTCAGTCTGTCAGTCAGTCAGTCAGTCAGCCTTATTCAGTCAGTCTGTCAGTCATCCTTATTCAGTCAGTCTGTCAGTCAGTCAGTCGGTCAGTCCTGTCCAGTCAGTTTGTCAGTCAAGCAGTCAGTCAGGTAGTCAAGCAGTCAGTCATTTAGTCTCAGTCAGTCAGTCATTCAGTCAGTCAGTCAGTCAGGCAGTCAGTCAGTCAGTCGGTCAGTCCTGTGCAGTCAGTTAGTCACTAAAGCAGTCAGTCAGTCACTCAGTCAGTCAGTTAGTCCTTCAGCCAGTCAGTCAAGCAGTCAGTCATTTAGTCTCAGTCAGTCAGTCATTCAGTCAGTCAGTCAGTCAGGCAGTCAGTCAGTCTCAGTCGGTCAGTCCTGTGCAGTCAGTCCAGTCCAGTCTCAGTCAGTCAGTCAGTCAGTCTCGGTCAGTCAGTCAGTCAATCATTCAGTCAGTCAGGCAGTCAGTCAGTCGGTCAGCCTTATTCAGTCAGTCTGTCAGTCAGTCAGTCAGTCAGCCTTATTCAGTCAGTCTGTCAGTCATCCTTATTCAGTCAGTCTGTCAGTCAGTCAGTCGGTCAGTCCTGTCCAGTCAGTTAGTCAGTCAAGCAGTCAGTCAGTCAGTGTCAGTCAGTCATTTAGTCATTCAGTCAGTCAGTGAAATAGCCAGTCAGAGAGTCAAGCAGTCAGTCAGTCAGTCTCAGTCAGTCAGTTAGTCAGTCAGTCAGTCAGTCAGTCAGTCAGTCCAGTCTCAGTCAGTCAGGCAGTTAGTCAGTCAGTCTCGGTCAGTCAGTGAGTCAGTCAGTCAGTATCAGTCAGTCAGTGAGTCAGTCTGTCAGTCAGGCAGTATCAGTCAGGCAGTAAGACTCCGCTCGATAGAACTCCGATAGCCTAATGGCTAGACCGCTGGTCTTCCAAGCGAGTGGCCTGGGTTCGAGTCCCAGCCGGAGCGAATATCTTCAATGTATATATTTCTTTTCTAATTTGAAAATTCTTTTTTTTTCAATTTCTTTCCTTTGCAATTATTGATTATTTATGTAGGGAAGAAAATTCTGAGTCAGTTTAATTTTTCGACACGAAGATTTCAAAGTGTTTAAATAAACAATTACCAAGGTGCATTTTTTGTTTTTATTATATTTAAAACTCCCACCGACGGAGCTCCCATAGACTAATGGCTAGAGTGTTAGGCTTCCAAGCGAGTGGCCCTGGGTTCGAGTCCCAGCCTGAACGAAAATCTTCAATGTATACTTTTAGTTTCTAATTTGAAATTTCTTCTTCTTTTTTTTTAAATTTTTCTCTTTTGCGAATATTGATTATTTATGTAGGGAGAAAAATTCTGAGTCAGTTTAATTATTCGACCTGTAAATTTCAAAGTGTTTGAATCAATAATTACCAAGGTGCATTTTTTGTTTTTATTATATTTAAGACTTCCATCGACAGAGCTCCGATAGCCTAATGGCTAGACCGTTGGGTTCCTAGCGCGTGGTACTGGGTTGAGTCCCGGCCGGAAAGGAAATCTTAAATGCAAATATTTTTTTCTAATTTTATAATTCTTTTTTTTTTATTTTTCCCTTTTGCGAAGTCAGTCAGTCAGTCTGACAGTCAATCAGTCAAGCACTCAGTCATTCAGTCTCAGTCAGTCAGTCACTCAGTCAGTCAGTTAGTCCTTCAGCCAGTCAGTCAAGCAGTCAGTCATTTAGTCTCAGTCAGTCAGTCATTCAGTCAGTCAGTCAGTCAGGCAGTCAGTCAGTCAGTCAGTCGGTCAGTCCTGTGCAGTCAGTTAGTCACTAAAGCAGTCAGTCAGTCTCAGTCAGTCAGTCAGTCAGTCAGTCCAGTCCAGTCTCAGTCAGTCAGTCAGTCAGTCAGTCCAGTCCAGTCTCAGTCAGTCAGTCAGTCAGTCTCGGTCAGTCAGTCAGTCAGTCATTCAGTCAGTCAGTCAGTCAGGCAGTCAGTCAGTCGGTCAGCCTTATTCAGTCAGTCTGTCAGTCAGTCAGTCAGTCAGCCTTATTCAGTCAGTCTGTCAGTCATCCTTATTCAGTCAGTCTGTCAGTCAGTCAGTCGGTCAGTCCTGTCCAGTCAGTTTGTCAGTCAAGCAGTCAGTCAGGTAGTCAAGCAGTCAGTCAGTCAGTCTCAGTCAGTCAGTTAGTCAGTCAGTCAGTCAGTCAGTCAGTCAGTCCAGTCTCAGTCAGTCAGGCAGTTAGTCAGTCAGTCTCGGTCAGTCAGTGAGTCAGTCAGTCAGTATCAGTCAGTCAGTGAGTCAGTCTGTCAGTCAGGCAGTATCAGTCAGGCAGTAAGACTCCGCTCGACAGAACTCCGATAGCCTAATGGCAAGACCGCTGGTCTTCCAAGCGAGTGGCCTGGGTTCGAGTCCCAGCCGGAGCGAATATCTTCAATGTATATATTTCTTTTCTAATTTGAAAATTCTTTTTTTTTCAATTTCTTTCCTTTGCAATTATTGATTATTTATGTAGGGAAGAAAATTCTGAGTCAGTTTAATTTTTCGACACGAAGATTTCAAAGTGTTTAAATAAACAATTACCAAGGTGCATTTTTTGTTTTTATTATATTTAAGACTTCCATCGACAGAGCTCCGATAGCCTAATGGCTAGATTGTTGGGTTCCTAGCGCGTGGTACTGGGTTCGAGTCCCGGCCGGAAAGGAAATCTTAAATGCAAATATTTTTTTCTAATTTTATAATTCTTTTTTTTTATTTTTCCCTTTTGCGAAGTCAGTCAGTCAGTCTGACAGTCAATCAGTCAAGCACTCAGTCATTCAGTCTCAGTCAGTCAGTCCAGTCAGTCAGTCAGTTAGTCCTTCAGCCAGTCAGTCAAGCAGTCAGTCATTTAGTCTCAGTCAGTCAGTCATTCAGTCAGTCAGTCAGTCAGGCAGTCAGTCAGTCAGTCAGTCGGTAAGTCCTGTGCAGTCAGTTAGTCACTAAAGCAGTCAGTCAGTTAGTCAGTCAGTCAGTCCAGTCCAGTCTCAGTCAGTCAGTCAGTCTCTGTCTGTCAGTCAGTCAGTCATTCAGTCAGTCAGTCAGTCAGGCAGTCAGTCAGTCGATCAGCCTTATTCAGTCAGTCTGTCAGTCAGTCAGTCAGTCAGCCTTATTCAGTCAGTCTGTCAGTCATCCTTATTCAGTAAGTCTGTCAGTCAGTCAGTCGGTCAGTCCTGTCCAGTCAGTTAGTCAGTCAAGCAGTCAGTCAGGTAGTCAAGCAGTCAGTCAGTCAGTGTCAGTCAGTCATTTAGTCATTCAGTCAGTCAGTGAAATAGCCAGTCAGAGAGTCAAGCAGTCAGTCAGTCAGTCTCAGTCATTCAGTTAGTCAGTCAGTCAGTCAGTCCAGTCTCAGTCAGTCAGGCAGTTAGTCAGTCAGTCTCGGTCAGTCAGTGAGTCAGTCAGTATCAGTCAGTCAGTGAGTCAGTCTGTCAGTCAGGCAGTATCAGTCAGGCAGTAAGACTCCGCTCGACAGAACTCCGATAGCCTAATGGCTAGACCGCTGGTCTCCCAAGCGAGTGGCCTGGGTTCGAGTCCCAGCCGGAGCGAATATCTTCAATGTATATATTTCTTTTCTAATTTGAAAATTCTTTTTTTTTTCAATTTCTTTCCTTTGCAATTATTGATTATTTATGTAGGGAAGAAAATTCTGAGTCAGTTTAATTTTTCGACACGAAGATTTCAAAGTGTTTAAATAAACAATTACCAAGGTGCATTTTTTGTTTTTATTATATTTAAAACTCCCACCGACACAGCTCACATAGACTAATGGCTAGAGTGTTAGGCTTCCAAGCGAGTGGCCCTGGGTTCGAGTCCCAGCCTGAACGAAAATCTTCAATGTATACTTTTAGTTTCTAATTTGAAATTTCTTCTTCTTTTTTTTTTTAATTTTTCTCTTTTGCGAATATTGATTATTTATGTAGGGAGAAAAATTCTGAGTCAGTTTAATTATTCGACCTGTAAATTTCAAAGTGTTTGAATCAATAATTACCAAGGTGCATTTTTTGTTTTTATTATATTTAAGACTTCCATCGACAGAGCTCCGATAGCCTAATGGCTAGACCGTTGGGTTCCAAGCGCGTGGTACTGGGTTCGAGTCCCGGCCGGAAGGAAAATCTTCCATGAATATATTTCTCTTCTAATTTGGAGATTCTTTTTTTTTTCAATTTCTTTCTTTTGCAAATATGGATTATTTATGTACGGAAGAAAATTCTGAGTCAGTTTAATCATTCGACCTTTAGATTTCAAAGATTTTAGATCAATAATTACTAAGGTGCATTTTTTGTTTTTATTATAATTAAGACACCGATCAACAGAGATCCGAAAGTATATTGGCGAGAGCGTTGGGCTTCCATGAGTGTCGCCCTGGGTTCAAATCCCAGCCGGAAAGGAAATCTTAAATGCAAATATTTTTTTCTAATTTTATAATTCTTTTTTTTTTATTTTTCCCTTTTGCGAAGTCAGTCAGTCAGTCTGACAGTCAATCAGTCAAGCACTCAGTCATTCAGTCTCAGTCAGTCAGTCCAGTCAGTCAGTCACTCAGTCAGTCAGTCCAGCCAGTCAGTCAAGCAGTCAGTCATTTAGTCTCAGTCAGTCAGTCATTCAGTCAGTCAGTCAGTCAGGCAGTCAGTCAGTCAGTCAGTCGGTCAGTCCTGTGCAGTCAGTTAGTCACTAAAGCAGTCAGTCAGTCTCAGTCAGTCAGTCAGTCAGTCAGTCCAGTCCAGTCTCAGTCAGTCAGTCAGTCAGTCAGTCCAGTCCAGTCTCAGTCAGTCAGTCAGTCAGTCTCGGTCAGTCAGTCAGTCAGTCATTCAGTCAGTCAGTCAGTCAGGCAGTCAGTCAGTCAGTCAGCCTTATTCAGTCAGTCTGTCAGTCAGTCAGTCAGTCAGCCTTATTCAGTCAGTCTGTCAGTCAGTCAGTCGGTCAGTCCTGTCCAGTCAGTTTGCAAGTCAAGCAGTCAGTCAGGTAGTCAAGCAGTCAGTCAGTCAGTCTCAGTCAGTCAGTTAGTCAGTCAGTCAGTCAGTCAGTCAGTCAGTCCAGTCTCAGTCAGTCAGGCAGTTAGTCAGTCAGTCTCGGTCAGTCAGTGAGTCAGTCAGTCAGTATCAGTCAGTCAGTGAGTCAGTCTGTCAGTCAGGCAGTATCAGTCAGGCAGTAAGACTCCGCTCGACAGAACTCCGATAGCCTAATGGCTAGACCGCTGGTCTTCCAAGCGAGTGGCCTGGGTTCGAGTCCCAGCCGGAGCGAATATCTTCAATGTATATATTTCTTTTCTAATTTGAAAATTCTTTTTTTTTCAATTTCTTTCCTTTGCAATTATTGATTATTTATGTAGGGAAGAAAATTCTGAGTCAGTTTAATTTTTCGAGACGAAGATTTCAAAGTGTTTAAATAAACAATTACCAAGGTGCATTTTTTGTTTTTATTATATTTAAAACTCCCACCGACAGAGCTCCCATAGACTAATGGCTAGAGTGTTAGGCTTCCAAGCGAGTGGCCCTGGGTTCGAGTCCCAGCCTGAACGAAAATCTTCAAAGTATACTTTTAGTTTCTAATTTGAAATTTCTTCTTCTTTTTTTTTAAATTTTTCTCTTTTGCGAATATTGATTATTTATGTAGGGAGAAAAATTCTGAGTCAGTTTAATTATTCGACATGTAAATTTCAAAGTGTTTGAATCAATAATTACCAAGGTGCATTTTTTGTTTTTATTATATTTAAGACTTCCATCGACAGAGCTCCGATAGCCTAATGGCTAGACCGTTGGGTTCCTAGCGCGTGGTACTGGGTTCGAGTCCCGGCCGGAAAGGAAATCTTAAATGCAAATATTTTTTTCTAATTTTATAATTCTTTTTTTTTTTATTTTTCCCTTTTGCGAAGTCAGTCAGTCAGTCTGACACTCAATCAGTCAAGCACTCAGTCATTCAGTCTCAGTCAGTCAGTCCAGTCAGTTAGTCCTTCAGCCAGTCAGTCAAGCAGTCAGTCATTTAGTCTCAGTCAGTCAGTCATTCAGTCAGTCAGTCAGTCAGGCAGTCAGTCAGTCAGTCAGTCGGTCAGTCCTGTGCAGTCAGTTAGTCACTAAAGCAGTCAGTCAGTCAGTCAGTCAGTCAGTCCAGTCCAGTCTCAGTCATTCAGTCAGTCAGTCAGTCAGGCAGTCAGTCAGTCGATCAGCCTTATTCAGTCAGTCTGTCAGTCAGTCAGTCAGTCAGCCTTATTCAGTCAGTCTGTCAGTCATCCTTATTCAGTAAGTCTGTCAGTCAGTCAGTCGGTCACTCCTGTCCAGTCAGTTAGTCAGTCAAGCAGTCAGTCAGGTAGTCAAGCAGTCAGTCAGTCAGTGTCAGTCAGTCATTTAGTCATTCAGTCAGTCAGTGAAATAGCCAGTCAGAGAGTCAAGCAGTCAGTCTCAGTCAGTCAGTTAGTCAGTCAGTCAGTCAGTCAGTCAGTCAGTCAGTCAGTCAGTCCAGTCTCAGTCAGTCAGGCAGTTAGTCAGTCAGTCTCGGTCAGTCAGTGAGTCTGTCAGTCAGTATCAGTCAGTCAGTGAGTCAGTCTGTCAGTGAGGCAGTATCAGTCAGGCAGTAAGACTCCGCTCGACAGAACTCCGATAGCCTAATGGCTAGACCGCTGGTCTTCCAAGCGAGTGGCCTGGGTTCGAGTCCCAGCCGGAGCGAATATCTTCAATGTATATAATTCTTTTCTAATTTGAAAATTCTTTTTTTTTTCAATTTCTTTCCTTTGCAATTATTGATTATTTATGTAGGGAAGAAAATTCAGAGTCAGTTTAATTTTTCGACACAAAGGTTTCAAAGTGTTTAAATAAACAATTACCAAGGTGCATTTTTTGTTTTTATTATATTTAAAACTCCCACCGACAGAGCTCCCATAGACTAATGGCTAGAGTGTTAGGCTTCCAAGCGAGTGGCCCTGGGTTCGAGTCCCAGCCTGAACGAAAATCTTCAATGTATACTTTTAGTTTCTAATTTGAAATTTCTTCTTCTTTTTTTTTAATTTTTCTCTTTTGCGAATATTGATTATTTATGTAGGGAGAAAAATTCTGAGTCAGTTTAATTATTCGACCTGTAAATTTCAAAGTGTTTGAATCAATAATTACCAAGGTGCATTTTTGTTTTTATTATATTTAAGACTTCCATCGACAGAGCTCCGATAGCCTAATGGCTAGACCGTTGGGTTCCAAGCGCGTGGTACTGGGTTCGAGTCCCGGCCGGAACGAAAATCTTCCATGTATATATTTCTCTTCTAATTTGAAGATTCTTTTTTTTTCAATTTCTTTCTTTTGCAAATATGGATTATTTATGTACGGAAGAAAATTCTGAGTCAGTTTAATCATTCGACCTTTAGATTTCAAAGATTTTAGATCAATAATTACTAAGGTGCATTTTTTGTTTTTATTATAATTAAGACACCGATCAACAGAGATCCGAAAGTATATTGGCGAGAGCGTTGGGCTTCCATGAGTGTCGCCCTGGGTTCAAATCCCAGCCGGAAATTAAATCTTAAATGCAAATATTTTTTTCTAATTTTATAATTCTTTTTTTTTTATTTTTCCCTTTTGCGAAGTCAGTCAGTCAGTCTGACAGTCAATCAGTCAAGCACTCAGTCATTCAGTCTCAGTCAGTCAGTCCAGTCAGTCAGTCACTCAGTCAGTCAGTTAGTCCTTCAGCCAGTCAGTCAAGCAGTCAGTCATTTAGTCTCAGTCAGTCAGTCATTCAGTCAGTCAGTCAGTCAGGCAGTCAGTCAGTCAGTCAGTCGGTCAGTCCTGTGCAGTCAGTTAGTCACTAAAGCAGTCAGTCAGTCTCAGTCAGTCAGTCAGTCAGTCAGTCCAGTCCAGTCTCAGTCAGTCAGTCAGTCAGTCAGTCCAGTCCAGTCTCAGTCAGTCAGTCAGTCAGTCTCGGTCAGTCAGTCAGTCAGTCATTCAGTCAGTCAGTCAGTCAGGCAGTCAGTCAGTCGGTCAGCCTTATTCAGTCAGTCTGTCAGTCAGTCAGTCAGTCAGCCTTATTCAGTCAGTCTGTCAGTCATCCTTATTCAGTCAGACTGTCAGTCAGTCAGTCGGTCAGTCCTGTCCAGTCAGTTTGTCAGTCAAGCAGTCAGTCAGGTAGTCAAGCAGTCAGTCAGTCAGTCTCAGTCAGTCAGTTAGTCAGTCAGTCAGGCAGTCAGTCAGTCGGTCAGCCTTATTCAGTCAGTCTGTCAGTCAGTCAGTCAGTCAGCCTTATTCAGTCAGTCTGTCAGTCATCCTTATTCAGTCAGTCTGTCAGTCAGTCAGTCGGTCAGTCCTGTCCAGTCAGTTTGTCAGTCAAGCAGTCAGTCAGGTAGTCAAGCAGTCAGTCAGTCAGTCTCAGTCAGTCAGTTAGTCAGTCAGTCAGTCAGTCCAGTCTCAGTCAGTCAGGCAGTTAGTCAGTCAGTCTCGGTCAGTCAGTGAGTCAGTGAGTCAGTATCAGTCAGTCAGTGAGTCAGTCTGTCAGTCAGGCAGTATCAGTCAGGCAGTAAGACTCCGCTCGACAGAACTCCGATAGCCTATTGGCTAGACCGCTGGTCTTCCAAGCGAGTGGCCTGGGTTCGAGTCCCAGCCGGAGCGAATATCTTTAATGTATATATTTCTTTTCTAATTTGAAAATTCTTTTTTTTTTCAATTTCTTTCCTTTGCAATTATTGATTATTTATACAGGGAAGAAAATTCTGAGTCAGTTTAATTTTTCGACACGAAGATTTCAAAGTGTTTGAATCAATAATTACCAAGGTGCATTTTTTGTTTTTATTATATTTAAGACTTCCATCGACAGAGCTCCGATAGCCTAATGGCTAGACCGTTGGGTTCCTAGCGCGTGGTACTGGGTTCGAGTCCCGGCCGGAAAGGAAATCTTAAATGCAAATATTTTTTTCTAATTTTATAATTCTTTTTTTTTTATTTTTCCCTTTTGCGAAGTCAGTCAGTCAGTCTGACAGTCAATCAGTCAAGCACTCAGTCATTCAGTCTCAGTCAGTCAGTCACTCAGTCAGTCAGTTAGTCCTTCAGCCAGTCAGTCAAGCAGTCAGTCATTTAGTCTCAGTCAGTCAGTCATTCAGTCAGTCAGTCAGTCAGGCAGTCAGTCAGTCAGTCAGTCGGTCAGTCCTGTGCAGTCAGTTAGTCACTAAAGCAGTCAGTCAGTCAGTCAGTCAGGCAGTCAGTCAGTCGATCAGCCTTATTCAGTCAGTCTGTCAGTCAGTCAGTCAGTCAGCCTTATTCAGTCAGTCTGTCAGTCATCCTTATTCAGTAAGTCTGTCAGTCAGTCAGTCGGTCAGTCCTGTCCAGTCAGTTAGTCAGTCAAGCAGTCAGTCAGGTAGTCAAGCAGTCAGTCAGTCAGTGTCAGTCAGTCATTTAGTCATTCAGTCAGTCAGTGAAATAGCCAGTCAGAGAGTCAAGCAGTCAGTCAGTCAGTCTCAGTCATTCAGTTAGTCAGTCAGTCAGTCAGTCAGTCAGTCAGTCCAGTCTCAGTCAGTCAGGCAGTTAGTCAGTCAGTCTCGGTCAGTCAGTGAGTCAGTCAGTATCAGTCAGTCAGTGAGTCAGTCTGTCAGTCAGGCAGTATCAGTCAGGCAGTAAGACTCCGCTCGACAGAACTCCGATAGCCTAATGGCTAGACCGCTGGTCTCCCAAGCGAGTGGCCTGGGTACGAGTCCCAGCCGGAGCGAATATCTTCAATGTATATATTTCTTTTCTAATTTGAAAATTCTTTTTTTTTTCGATTTCTTTCCTTTGCAATTATTGATTATTTATGTAGGGAAGAAAATTCTGAGTCAGTTTCATTTTTCGACACGAAGATTTCAAAGTGTTTAAATAAACAATTACCAAGGAGCATTTTTTGTTTTTATTATATTTAAAACTCCCACCGACACAGCTCCCATAGACTAATGGCTAGAGTGTTAGGCTTCCAAGCGAGTGGCCCTGGGTTCGAGTCCCAGCCTGAACGAAAATCTTCAATGTATACTTTTAGTTTCTGATTTGAAATTTCTTCTTCTTTTTTTTTTTTAATTTTTCTCTTTTGCGAATATTGATTATTTATGTAGGGAGAAAAATTCTGAGTCAGTTTAATTATTCGACCTGTAAATTTCAAAGTGTTTGAATCAATAATTACCAAGGTGCATTTTTTGTTTTTATTATATTTAAGACTTCCATCGACAGAGCTCCGATAGCCTAATGGCTAGACCGTTGGGTTCCAAGCGCGTGGTACTGGGTTCGAGTCCCGGCCGGAACGAAAATCTTCCATGTATATATTTCTCTTCTAATTTGAAGATTCTTTTTTTTTCAATTTCTTTCTTTTGCAAATATGGATTATTTATGTACGGAAGAAAATTCTGAGTCAGTTTAATCATTCGACCTTTAGATTTCAAAGATTTTAGATCAATAATTACTAAGGTGCATTTTTTGTTTTTATTATAATTAAGACACCGATCAACAGAGATCCGAAAGTATATTGGCGAGAGCGTTGGGCTTCCATGAGTGTCGCCCTGGGTTCAAATCCCAGCCGGAAATTAAATCTTAAATGCAAATATTTTTTTCTAATTTTATAATTCTTTTTTTTTTATTTTTCCCTTTTGCTAAGTCAGTCAGTCAGTCTGACAGTCAATCAGTCAAGCACTCAGTCATTCAGTCTCAGTCAGTCAGTCACTCAGTCAGTCAGTTAGTCCTTCAGCCAGTCAGTCAAGCAGTCAGTCATTTAGTCTCAGTCAGTCAGTCATTCAGTCAGTCAGTCAGTCAGGCAGTCAGTCAGTCAGTCAGTCGGTCAGTCCTGTGCAGTCAGTTAGTCACTAAAGCAGTCAGTCAGTCTCAGTCAGTCAGTCAGTCAGTCAGTCCAGTCCAGTCTCAGTCAGTCAGTCAGTCAGTCAGTCCAGTCCAGTCTCAGTCAGTCAGTCAGTCAGTCTCGGTCAGTCAGTCAGTCAGTCATTCAGTCAGTCAGTCAGTCAGGCAGTCAGTCAGTCGGTCAGCCTTATTCAGTCAGTCTGTCAGTCAGTCAGTCAGTCAGCCTTATTCAGTCAGTCTGTCAGTCATCCTTATTCAGTCAGTCTGTCAGTCAGTCAGTCGGTCAGTCCTGTCCAGTCAGTTTGTCAGTCAAGCAGTCAGTCAGGTAGTCAAGCAGTCAGTCAGTCAGTCTCAGTCAGTCAGTTAGTCAGTCAGTCAGTCAGTCAGTCAGTCAGTCCAGTCTCAGTCAGTCAGGCAGTTAGTCAGTCAGTCTCGGTCAGTCAGTGAGTCAGTCAGTCAGTATCAGTCAGTCAGTGAGTCAGTCTGTCTGTCAGGCAGTATCAGTCAGGCAGTAAGACTCCGCTCGACAGAACTCCGATAGCCTAATGGCTAGACCGCTGGTCTTCCAAGCGAGTGGCCTGGGTTCGAGTCCCAGCCGGAGCGAATATCTTCAATGTATATATTTCTTTTCTAATTTGAAAATTCTTTTTTTTCAATTTCTTTCCTTTGCAATTATTGATTATTTATGTAGGGAAGAAAATTCTGAGTCAGTTTAATTTTTCGACAAGAAGATTTCAAAGTGTTTAAATAAACAATTACCAAGGTGCATTTTTTGTTTTTATTATATTTAAGACTTCCATCGACAGAGCTCCGATAGCCTAATGGCTAGATTGTTGGGTTCCTAGCGCGTGGTACTGGGTTCGAGTCCCGGCCGGAAAGGAAATCTTAAATGCAAATATTTTTTTCTAATTTTATAATTCTTTTTTTTTATTTTTCCCTTTTGCGAAGTCAGTCAGTCAGTCTGATAGTCAATCAGTCAAGCACTCAGTCATTCAGTCTCAGTCAGTCAGTCCAGTCAGTCAGTCAGTTAGTCCTGCAGCCAGTCAGTCAAGCAGTCAGTCATTTAGTCTCAGTCAGTCAGTCATTCAGTCAGTCAGTCAGTCAGGCAGTCAGTCAGTCAGTCAGTCGGTCAGTCCTGTGCAGTCAGTTAGTCACTAAAGCAGTCAGTCAGTCAGTCAGTCAGGCAGTCAGTCAGTCGATCAGCCTTATTCAGTCAGTCTGTCAGTCAGTCAGTCAGTTAGCCTTATTCAGTCAGTCTGTCAGTCATCCTTATTCAGTAAGTCTGTCAGTCAGTCAGTCGGTCAGTCCTGTCCAGTCAGTTAGTCAGTCAAGCAGTCAGTCAGGTAGTCAAGCAGTCAGTCAGTCAGTGTCAGTCAGTCATTTAGTCATTCAGTCAGTCAGTGAAATAGCCAGTCAGAGAGTCAAGCAGTCAGTCAGTCAGTCTCAGTCATTCAGTTAGTCAGTCAGTCAGTCAGTCAGACAGTCAGTCAGTCCAGTCTCAGTCAGTCAGGCAGTTAGTCAGTCAGTCTCGGTCAGTCAGTGAGTCAGTCAGTATCAGTCAGTCAGTGAGTCAGTCTGTCAGTCAGGCAGTATCAGTCAGGCAGTAAGACTCCGCTCGACAGAACTCCGATAGCCTAATGGCTAGACCGCTGGTCTCCCAAGCGAGTGGCCTGGGTACGAGTCCCAGCCGGAGCGAATATCTTCAATGTATATATTTCTTTTCTAATTTGAAAATTCATTTTTTTTTCGATTTCTTTCCTTTGCAATTATTGATTATTTATGTAGGGAAGAAAATTCTGAGTCAGTTTCATTTTTCGACACAAAGATTTCAAAGTGTTTAAATAAACAATTACCAAGGTGCATTTTTTGTTTTTATTATATTTAAAACTCCCACCGACAGAGCTCCCATAGACTAATGGCTAGAGTGTTAGGCTTCCAAGCGAGTGGCCCTGGGTTCGAGTCCCAGCCTGAACGAAAATCTTCAATGTATACTTTTAGTTTCTAATTTGAAATTTCTTCTTCTTTTTTTTTTAATTTTTCTCTTTTGCGAATATTGATTATTTATGTAGGGAGAAAAATTCTGAGTGAGTTTAATTATTCGACCTGTAAATTTCAAAGTGTTTGAATCAATAATTACCAAGGTGCATTTTTTGTTTTTATTATATTTAAGACTTCCATCGACAGAGCTCCGATAGCCTAATGGCTAGACCGTTGGGTTCCTAGCGCGTGGTACTGGGTTCGAGTCCCGGCCGGAAAGGAAATCTTAAATGCAAATATTTTTTTCTAATTTTATAATTCTTTTTTTTTTATTTTTCCCTTTTGCGAAGTCAGTCAGTCAGTCTGACAGTCAATCAGTCAAGCACTCAGTCATTCAGTCTCAGTCAGTCAGTCCAGTCAGTCAGTCAGTTAGTCCTTCAGCCAGTCAGTCAAGCAGTCAGTCATGTAGTCTCAGTCAGTCAGTCATTCAGTCAGTCAGTCAGTCAGGCAGTCAGTCAGTCAGTCGGTCAGTCCTGTGCAGTCAGTTAGTCACTAAAGCAGTCAGTCAGTCAGTCAGTCAGTCAGTCCAGTCCAGTCTCAGTCAGTCAGTCAGTCAGTCTCGGTCAGTCAGTCAGTCAGTCATTCAGTCAGTCAGTCAGTCAGGCAGTCAGTCAGTCGGTCAGCCTTATTCAGTCAGTCTGTCAGTCAGTCAGTCAGTCAGCCTTATTCAGTCAGTCTGTCAGTCATCCTTCTTCAGTAAGTCTGTCAGTCAGTCAGTCGGTCAGTCCTGTCCAGTCAGTTAGTCAGTCAAGCAGTCAGTCAGGTAGTCAAGCAGTCAGTCAGTCAGTGTCAGTCAGTCATTTAGTCATTCAGTCAGTCAGTGAAATAGCCAGTCAGAGAGTCAAGCAGTCAGTCAGTCAGTCTCAGTCAGTCAGTTAGTCAGTCAGTCAGTCAGTCAGTCAGTCAGTCCAGTCTCAGTCAGTCAGGCAGTTAGTCAGTCAGTCTCGGTCAGTCAGTGAGTCTGTCAGTCAGTATCAGTCAGTCAGTGAGTCAGTCTGTCAGTCAGGCAGTATCAGTCAGGCAGTAAGACTCCGCTCGACAGAACTCCGATAGCCTAATGGCTAGACCGCTGGTCTTCCAAGCGAGTGGCCTGGGTTCGAGTCCCAGCCGGAGCAAATATCTTCAATGTATATAATTCTTTTCTAATTTGAAAATTCTTTTTTTTTCAATTTCTTTCCTTTGCAATTATTGATTATTTATGTAGGGAAGAAAATTCAGAGTCAGTTTAATTTTTCGACACGAAGGTTTCAAAGTGTTTAAATAAACAATTACCAAGGTGCATTTTTTGTTTTTATTATATTTAAAACTCCCACCGACAGAGCTCCCATAGACTAATGGCTAGAGTGTTAGGCTTCCAAGCGAGTGGCCCTGGGTTCGAGTCCCAGCCTGAACGAAAATCTTCAATGTATACTTTTAGTTTCTAATTTGAAATTTCTTCTTCTCTTTTTTTTAATTTTTCTCTTTTGCGAATATTGATTATTTATGTAGGGAGAAAAATTCTGAGTCAGTTTAATTATTCGACCTGTAAATTTCAAAGTGTTTGAATCAATAATTACCAAGGTGCATTTTTGTTTTTATTATATTTAAGACTTCCATCGACAGAGCTCCGATAGCCTAATGGCTAGACCGTTGGGTTCCAAGCGCGTGGTACTGGGTTTGACTCCCGGCCGGAACGAAAATCTTCCATGTATATATTTCTCTTCTAATTTGAAGATTCTTTTTTTTTTCAATTTCTTTCTTTTGCAAATATGGATTATTTATGTACGGAAGAAAATTCTGAGTCAGTTTAATCATTCGACCTTTAGATTTCAAAGATTTTAGATCAATAATTACTAAGGTGCATTTTTTGTTTTTATTATAATTAAGACACCGATCAACAGAGATCCGAAAGTATATTGGCGAGAGCGTTGGGCTTCCATGAGTGTCGCCCTGGGTTCAAATCCCAGCCGGAAAGGAAATCTTAAATGCAAATATTTTTTTCTAATTTTATAATTCTTTTTTTTTATTTTTCCCTTTTGCGAAGTCAGTCAGTCAGTCTGACAGTCAATCAGTCAAGCACTCAGTCATTCAGTCTCAGTCAGTCAGTCCAGTCACTCAGTCACTCAGTCAGTCAGTTAGTCCTTCAGCCAGTCAGTCAAGCAGTCAGTCATTTAGTCTCAGTCAGTCAGTCATTCAGTCAGTCAGTCAGTCAGGCAGTCAGTCAGTCAGTCAGTCGGTCAGTCCTGTGCAGTCAGTTAGTCACTAAAGCAGTCAGTCAGTCTCAGTCAGTCAGTCAGTCAGTCAGTCCAGTCCAGTCTCAGTCAGTCAGTCAGTCAGTCAGTCCAGTCCAGTCTCAGTCAGTCAGTCAGTCAGTCAGTCCAGTCCAGTCTCAGTCAGTCAGTCAGTCAGTCTCGGTCAGTCAGTCAGTCAGTCATTCAGTCAGTCAGTCAGTCAGGCAGTCAGTCAGTCGGTCAGCCTTATTCAGTCAGTCTGTCAGTCAGTCAGTCAGTCAGCCTTATTCAGTCAGTCTGTCAGTCATCCTTATTCAGTCAGTCTGTCAGTCAATCAGTCGGTCAGTCCTGTCCAGTCAGTTTGTCAGTCAAGCAGTCAGTCAGGTAGTCAAGCAGTCAGTCAGTCAGTCTCAGTCAGTCAGTTAGTCAGTCAGTCAGTCAGTCCAGTCTCAGTCAGTCAGGCAGTTAGTCAGTCAGTCTCGGTCAGTCAGTGAGTCAGTGAGTCAGTATCAGTCAGTCAGTGAGTCAGTCTGTCAGTCAGGCAGTATCAGTCAGGCAGTAAGACTCCGCTCGACAGAACTCCGATAGCCTAATGGCTAGACCGCTGGTCTTCCAAGCGAGTGGCCTGGGTTCGAGTCCCAGCTGGAGCAAATATCTTCAATGTATATAATTCTTTTCTAATTTGAAAATTCTTTTTTTTTCAATTTCTTTCCTCTGCAATTATTGATTATTTATGTAGGGAAGAAAATTCAGAGTCAGTTTAATTTTTCGACACGAAGGTTTCAAAGTGTTTAAATAAACAATTACCAAGGTGCATTTTTTGTTTTTATTATATTTAAAACTCCCACCGACAGAGCTCCCATAGACTAATGGCTAGAGTGTTAGGCTTCCAAGCGAGTGGCCCTGGGTTCGAGTCCCAGCCTGAACGAAAATCTTCAATGTATACTTTTAGTTTCTAATTTGAAATTTCTTCTTCTCTTTTTTTTAATTTTTCTCTTTTGCGAATATTGATTATTTATGTAGGGAGAAAAATTCTGAGTCAGTTTAATTATTCGACCTGTAAATTTCAAAGTGTTTGAATCAATAATTACCAAGGTGCATTTTTGTTTTTATTATATTTAAGACTTCCATCGACAGAGCTCCGATAGCCTAATGGCTAGACCGTTGGGATCCAAGCGCGTGGTACTGGGTTCGAGTCCCGGCCGGAACGAAAATCTTCCATGTATATATTTCTCTTCTAATTTGAAGATTCTTTTTTTTTTCAATTTCTTTCTTTTGCAAATATGGATTATTTATGTACGGAAGAAAATTCTGAGTCAGTTTAATCATTCGACCTTTAGATTTCAAAGATTTTAGATCAATAATTACTAAGGTGCATTTTTTGTTTTTATTATAATTAAGACACCGATCAACAGAGATCCGAAAGTATATTGGCGAGAGCGTTGGGCTTCCATGAGTGTCGCCCTGGGTTCAAATCCCAGCCGGAAAGGAAATCTTAAATGCAAATATTTTTTTCTAATTTTATAATTCTTTTTTTTTATTTTTCCCTTTTGCGAAGTCAGTCAGTCAGTCTGACAGTCAATCAGTCAAGCACTCAGTCATTCAGTCTCAGTCAGTCAGTCCAGTCACTCAGTCACTCAGTCAGTCAGTTAGTCCTTCAGCCAGTCAGTCAAGCAGTCAGTCATTTAGTCTCAGTCAGTCAGTCATTCAGTCAGTCAGTCAGTCAGGCAGTCAGTCAGTCAGTCAGTCGGTCAGTCCTGTGCAGTCAGTTAGTCACTAAAGCAGTCAGTCAGTCTCAGTCAGTCAGTCAGTCAGTCAGTCCAGTCCAGTCTCAGTCAGTCAGTCAGTCAGTCAGTCCAGTCCAGTCTCAGTCAGTCAGTCAGTCAGTCAGTCCAGTCCAGTCTCAGTCAGTCAGTCAGTCAGTCTCGGTCAGTCAGTCAGTCAGTCATTCAGTCAGTCAGTCAGTCAGGCAGTCAGTCAGTCGGTCAGCCTTATTCAGTCAGTCTGTCAGTCAGTCAGTCAGTCAGCCTTATTCAGTCAGTCTGTCAGTCATCCTTATTCAGTCAGTCTGTCAGTCAATCAGTCGGTCAGTCCTGTCCAGTCAGTTTGTCAGTCAAGCAGTCAGTCAGGTAGTCAAGCAGTCAGTCAGTCAGTCTCAGTCAGTCAGTTAGTCAGTCAGTCAGTCAGTCCAGTCTCAGTCAGTCAGGCAGTTAGTCAGTCAGTCTCGGTCAGTCAGTGAGTCAGTGAGTCAGTATCAGTCAGTCAGTGAGTCAGTCTGTCAGTCAGGCAGTATCAGTCAGGCAGTAAGACTCCGCTCGACAGAACTCCGATAGCCTAATGGCTAGACCGCTGGTCTTCCAAGCGAGTGGCCTGGGTTCGAGTCCCAGCTGGAGCAAATATCTTCAATGTATATAATTCTTTTCTAATTTGAAAATTCTTTTTTTTTCAATTTCTTTCCTCTGCAATTATTGATTATTTATGTAGGGAAGAAAATTCAGAGTCAGTTTAATTTTTCGACACGAAGGTTTCAAAGTGTTTAAATAAACAATTACCAAGGTGCATTTTTTGTTTTTATTATATTTAAAACTCCCACCGACAGAGCTCCCATAGACTAATGGCTAGAGTGTTAGGCTTCCAAGCGAGTGGCCCTGGGTTCGAGTCCCAGCCTGAACGAAAATCTTCAATGTATACTTTTAGTTTCTAATTTGAAATTTCTTCTTCTCTTTTTTTTAATTTTTCTCTTTTGCGAATATTGATTATTTATGTAGGGAGAAAAATTCTGAGTCAGTTTAATTATTCGACCTGTAAATTTCAAAGTGTTTGAATCAATAATTACCAAGGTGCATTTTTGTTTTTATTATATTTAAGACTTCCATCGACAGAGCTCCGATAGCCTAATGGCTAGACCGTTGGGATCCAAGCGCGTGGTACTGGGTTCGAGTCCCGGCCGGAACGAAAATCTTCCATGTATATATTTCTCTTCTAATTTGAAGATTCTTTTTTTTTTCAATTTCTTTCTTTTGCAAATATGGATTATTTATGTACGGAAGAAAATTCTGAGTCAGTTTAATCATTCGACCTTTAGATTTCAAAGATTTTAGATCAATAATTACTAAGGTGCATTTTTTGTTTTTATTATAATTAAGACACCGATCAACAGAGATCCGAAAGTATATTGGCGAGAGCGTTGGGCTTCCATGAGTGTCGCCCTGGGTTCAAATCCCAGCCGGAAAGGAAATCTTAAATGCAAATATTTTTTTCTAATTTTATAATTCTTTTTTTTTATTTTTCCCTTTTGCGAAGTCAGTCAGTCAGTCTGACAGTCAATCAGTCAAGCACTCAGTCATTCAGTCTCAGTCAGTCAGTCCAGTCACTCAGTCACTCAGTCAGTCAGTTAGTCCTTCAGCCAGTCAGTCAAGCAGTCAGTCATTTAGTCTCAGTCAGTCAGTCATTCAGTCAGTCAGTCAGTCAGGCAGTCAGTCAGTCAGTCAGTCGGTCAGTCCTGTGCAGTCAGTTAGTCACTAAAGCAGTCAGTCAGTCTCAGTCAGTCAGTCAGTCAGTCAGTCCAGTCCAGTCTCAGTCAGTCAGTCAGTCAGTCAGTCCAGTCCAGTCTCAGTCAGTCAGTCAGTCAGTCTCGGTCAGTCAGTCAGTCAGTCATTCAGTCAGTCAGTCAGTCAGGCAGTCAGTCAGTCGGTCAGCCTTATTCAGTCGGTCTGTCAGTCAGTCAGTCAGTCAGCCTTATTCAGTCAGTCTGTCAGTCATCCTTATTCAGTCAGTCTGTCAGTCAATCAGTCGGTCAGTCCTGTCCAGTCAGTTTGTCAGTCAAGCAGTCAGTCAGGTAGTCAAGCAGTCAGTCAGTCAGTCTCAGTCAGTCAGTTAGTCAGTCAGTCAGTCCAGTCTCAGTCAGTCAGGCAGTTAGTCAGTCAGTCTCGGTCAGTCAGTGAGTCAGTATCAGTCAGTCAGTGAGTCAGTCTGTCAGTCAGGCAGTATCAGTCAGGCAGTAAGACTCCGCTCGACAGAACTCCGATAGCCTAATGGCTAGACCGCTGGTCTTCCAAGCGAGTGGCCTGGGTTCGAGTCCCAGCCGGAGCAAATATCTTCAATGTATATAATTCTTTTCTAATTTGAAAATTCTTTTTTTTTTCAATTTCTTTCCTTTGCAATTATTGATTATTTATGTAGGGAAGAAAATTCAGAGTCAGTTTAATTTTTCGACACGAAGGTTTCAAAGTGTTTAAATAAACAATTACCAAGGTGCATTTTTTGTTTTTATTATATTTAAAACTCCCACCGACAGAGCTCCCATAGACTAATGGCTAGAGTGTTAGACTTCCAAGCGAGTGGCCCTGGGTTCGAGTCCCAGCCTGAACGAAAATCTTCAATGTATACTTTTAGTTTCTAATTTGAAATTTCTTCTTCTCTTTTTTTTAATTTTTCTCTTTTGCGAATATTGATTATTTATATAGGGAGAAAAATTCTGAGTCAGTTTAATTATTCGACCTGTAAATTTCAAAGTGTTTGAATCAATAATTACCAAGGTGCATTTTTGTTTTTATTATATTTAAGACTTCCATCGACAGAGCTCCGATAGCCTAATGGCTAGACCGTTGGGTTCCAAGCGTGTGGTACTGGGTTCGAGTCCCGGCCGGAACGAAAATCTTAAATGTATATATTTCTCTTCTAATTTGAAGATTCTTTTTTTTTTCAATTTCTTTCTTTTGCAAATATGGATTATTTATGTACGGAAGAAAATTCTGAGTCAGTTTAATCATTCGACCTTTAGATTTCAAAGATTTTAGATCAATAATTACTAAGGTGCATTTTTTGTTTTTATTATAATTAAGACACCGATCAACAGAGATCCGAAAGTATATTGGCGAGAGCGTTGGGCTTCCATGAGTGTCGCCCTGGGTTCAAATCCCAGCCGGAAAGGAAATCTTAAATGCAAATATTTTTTTCTAATTTTATAATTCTTTTTTTTTTATTTTTCCCTTTTGCGAAGTCAGTCAGTCAGTCTGACAGTCAATCAGTCAAGCACTCAGTCATTCAGTCTCAGTCAGTCAGTCCAGTCACTCAGTCACTCAGTCAGTCAGTTAGTCCTTCAGCCAGTCAGTCAAGCAGTCAGTCATTTAGTCTCAGTCAGTCAGTCATTCAGTCAGTCAGTCAGTCAGGCAGTCAGTCAGTCAGTCAGTCGGTCAGTCCTGTGCAGTCAGTTAGTCACTAAAGCAGTCAGTCAGTCTCAGTCAGTCAGTCAGTCAGTCAGTCCAGTCCAGTCTCAGTCAGTCAGTCAGTCAGTCAGTCCAGTCCAGTCTCAGTCAGTCAGTCAGTCAGTCTCGGTCAGTCAGTCAGTCAGTCATTCAGTCAGTCAGTCAGTCAGGCAGTCAGTCAGTCGGTCAGCCTTATTCAGTCAGTCTGTCAGTCAGTCAGTCAGTCAGCCTTATTCAGTCAGTCTGTCAGTCATCCTTATTCAGTCAGTCTGTCAGTCAGTCAGTCGGTCAGTCCTGTCCAGTCAGTTTGTCAGTCAAGCAGTCAGTCAGGTAGTCAAGCAGTCAGTCAGTCAGTCTCAGTCAGTCAGTTAGTCAGTTAGTCAGTCAGTCCAGTCTCAGTCAGTCAGGCAGTTAGTCAGTCAGTCTCGGTCAGTCAGTGAGTCAGTGAGTCAGTATCAGTCAGTCAGTGAGTCAGTCTGTCAGTCAGGCAGTATCAGTCAGGCAGTAAGACTACGCTCGACAGAACTCCGATAGCCTAATGGCTAGACCGCTGGTCTTCCAAGCGAGTGGCCTGGGTTCGAGTCCCAGCCGGAGCGAATATCTTTAATGTATATATTTCTTTTCTAATTTGAAAATTCTTTTTTTTTTTCAATTTCTTTCCTTTGCAATTATTGATTATTTATGTAGGGAAGAAAATTCTGAGTCAGTTTAATTTTTCGACACGAAGATTTCAAAGTGTTTAAATAAACAATTACCAAGGTGCATTTTTTGTTTTTATTATATTTAAAACTCCCACCGACAGAGCTCCCATAGACTAATGGCTAGAGTGTTAGGCTTCCAAGCGAGTGGCCCTGGGTTCGAGTCCCAGCCTGAACGAAAATCTTCAATGTATACTTTTAGTTTCTAATTTGAAATTTCTTCTTCTTTTTTTTTAAATTTTTCTCTTTTGCGAATATTGATTATTTATGTAGGGAGAAAAATTCTGAGTCAGTTTAATTATTCGACCTGTAAATTTCAAAGTGTTTGAATCAATAATTACCAAGGTGCATTTTTTGTTTTTATTATATTTAAGACTTCCATCGACAGAGCTCCGATAGCCTAATGGCTAGACCGTTGGGTTCCTAGCGCGTGGTACTGGGTTCGAGTCCCGGCCGGAAAGGAAATCTTAAATGCAAATATTTTTTTCTAATTTTATAATTCTTTTTTTTTTATTTTTCCCTTTTGCGAAGTCAGTCAGTCAGTCTGACAGTCAATCAGTCAAGCACTCAGTCATTCAGTCTCAGTCAGTCAGTCACTCAGTCAGTCAGTTAGTCCTTCAGCCAGTCAGTCAAGCAGTCAGTCATTTAGTCTCAGTCAGTCAGTCATTCAGTCAGTCGGTCAGTCCTGTGCAGTCAGTTAGTCACTAAAGCAGTCATTTAGTCTCAGTCAGTCAGTCAGTCAGTCAGTCCAGTCCAGTCTCAGTCAGTCAGTCAGTCAGTCAGTCCAGTCCAGTCTCAGTCAGTCAGTCAGTCAGTCAGTCCAGTCCAGTTTCAGTCAGTCAGTCAGTCAGTCTCGGTCATTCAGTCAGTCAGTCAGTCAGGCAGTCAGTCAGTCGGTCAGCCTTATTCAGTCAGTCTGTCAGTCAGTCAGTCAGTCAGCCTTATTCAGTCAGTCTGTCAGTCATCCTTATTCGGTCAGTCTGTCAGTCAGTCAGTCGGTCAGTCCTGTCCAGTCAGTTTGTCAGTCAAGCAGTCAGTCAGGTAGTCAAGCAGTCAGTCAGTCAGTCTCAGTCAGTCAGTTAGTCAGTCAGTCAGTCAGTCAGTCAGTCAGTCCAGTCTCAGTCAGTCAGGCAGTTAGTCAGTCAGTCTCGGTCAGTCAGTGAGTCAGTCAGTCAGTATCAGTCAGTCAGTGAGTCAGTCTGTCAGTCAGGCAGTATCAGTCAGGCAGTAAGACTCCGCTCGACAGAACTCCGATAGCCTAATGGCTAGACCGCTGGTCTTCCAAGCGAGTGGCCTGGGTTCGAGTCCCAGCCGGAGCGAATATCTTCAATGTATATATTTCTTTTCTAATTTGAAAATTCTTTTTTTTTCAATTTCTTTCCTTTGCAATTATTGATTATTTATGTAGGGAAGAAAATTCTGAGTCAGTTTAATTTTTCGACACGAAGATTTCAAAGTGTTTAAATAAACAATTACCAAGGTGCATTTTTTGTTTTTATTATATTTAAGACTTCCATCGACAGAGCTCCGATAGCCTAATGGCTAGACCGTTGGGTTCCTAGCGCGTGGTACTGGGTTCGAGTCCCGGCCGGAAAGGAAATCTTAAATGCAAATATTTTTTTCTAATTTTATAATTCTTTTTTTTTATTTTTCCCTTTTGCGAAGTCAGTCAGTCAGTCTGACAGTCAATCAGTCAAGCACTCAGTCATTCAGTCTCAGTCAGTCAGTCCAGTCAGTCAGTCAGTTAGTCCTTCAGCCAGTCAGTCAAGCAGTCAGTCATTTAGTCTCAGTCAGTCAGTCATTCAGTCAGTCAGTCAGTCAGGCAGTCAGTCAGTCAGTCAGTCGGTCAGTCCTGTGCAGTCAGTTAGTCACTAAAGCAGTCAGTCAGTCAGTCAGTCAGTCAGTCCAGTCCAGTCTCAGTCAGTCAGTCAGTCAGTCTCGGTCAGTCAGTCAGTCAGTCATTCAGTCAGTCAGTCAGTCAGGCAGTCAGTCAGTCGATCATCCTTATTCAGTCAGTCTGTCAGTCAGTCAGTCAGTCAGCCTTATTCAGTCAGTCTGTCAGTCATCCTTATTCAGTAAGTCTGTCAGTCAGTCAGTCGGTCAGTCCTGTCCAGTCAGTTAGTCAGTCAAGCAGTCAGTCAGGTAGTCAAGCAGTCAGTCAGTCAGTGTCAGTCAGTCATTTAGTCATTCAGTCAGTCAGTGAAATAGCCAGTCAGAGAGTCAAGCAGTCAGTCAGTCAGTCTCAGTCATTCAGTTAGTCAGTCAGTCAGTCAGTCAGTCAGTCAGTCCAGTCTCAGTCAGTCAGGCAGTTAGTCAGTCAGTCTCGGTCAGTCAGTGAGTCTGTCAGTCAGTATCAGTCAGTCAGTGAGTCAGTCTGTCAGTCAGGCAGTATCAGTCAGGCAGTAAGACTCCGCTCGACAGAACTCCGATAGCCTAATGGCTAGACCGCTGGTCTTCCAAGCGAGTGGCCTGGGTTCGAGTCCCAGCCGGAGCGAATATCTTCAATGTATATAATTCTTTTCTAATTTGAAAATTCTTTTTTTTTTCAATTTCTTTCCTTTGCAATTATTGATTATTTATGTAGGGAAGAAAATTCTGAGTCAGTTTAATTTTTCGACACGAAGATTTCAAAGTGTTTAAATAAACAATTACCAAGGTGCATTTTTTGTTTTTATTATATTTAAAACTCCCACCGACAGAGCTCCCATAGACTAATGGCTAGAGTGTTAGGCTTCCAAGCGAGTGGCCCTGGGTTCGAGTCCCAGCCTGAACGAAAATCTTCAATGTATACTTTTAGTTTCTAATTTGAAATTTCTTCTTCTTTTTTTTTTAATTTTTCTCTTTTGCGAATATTGATTATTTATGTAGGGAGAAAAATTCTGAGTCAGTTTAATTATTCGACCTGTAAATTTCAAAGTGTTTGAATCAATAATTACCAAGGTGCATTTTTGTTTTTATTATATTTAAGACTTCCATCGACAGAGCTCCGATAGCCTAATGGCTAGACCTTTGGGTTCCAAGCGCGTGGTACTGGGTTCGAGTCCCGGCCGGAACGAAAATCTTCCATGTATATATTTCTCTTCTAATTTGAAGATTCTTTTTTTTTTCAATTTCTTTCTTTTGCAAATATGGATTATTTATGTACGGAAGAAAATTCTGAGTCAGTTTAATCATTCGACCTTTAGATTTCAAAGATTTTAGATCAATAATTACTAAGGTGCATTTTTTGTTTTTATTATAATTAAGACACCGATCAACAGAGATCCGATAGTATATTGGCGAGAGCGTTGGGCTTCCATGAGTGTCGCCCTGGGTTCAAATCCCAGCCGGAAAGGAAATCTTAAATGCAAATATTTTTTTCTAATTTTATAATTCTTTTTTTTTTATTTTTCCCTTTTGCGAAGTCAGTCAGTCAGTCTGACAGTCAATCAGTCAAGCACTCAGTCATTCAGTCTCAGTCAGTCAGTCCAGTCAGTCAGTCACTCAGTCAGTTAGTCCTTCAGATAGTCAGTCAAGCAGTCAGTCATTTAGTCTCAGTCAGTCAGTCATTCAGTCAGTCAGTCAGTCAGGCAGTCAGTCAGTCAGTCAGTCGGTCAGTCCTGTGCAGTCAGTTAGTCACTAAAGCAGTCAGTCAGTCTCAGTCAGTCAGTCAGTCAGTCAGTCCAGTCCAGTCTCAGTCAGTCAGTCAGTCAGTCTCGGTCAGTCAGTCAGTCAGTCATTCAGTCAGTCAGTCAGTCAGGCAGTCAGTCAGTCGGTCAGCCTTATTCAGTCAGTCTGTCAGTCAGTCAGTCAGTCAGCCTTATTCAGTCAGTCTGTCAGTCATCCTTATTCAGTCAGTCTGTCAGTCAGTCAGTCGGTCAGTCCTGTCCAGTCAGTTTGTCAGTCAAGCAGTCAGTCAGGTAGTCAAGCAGTCAGTCAGTCAGTGTCAGTCAGTCATTTAGTCATTCAGTCAGTCAGTGAAATAGCCAGTCAGAGAGTCAAGCAGTCAGTCAGTCAGTCAGTCAGTCAGTCAGTCAGTCAGTCAGTCAGTCAGTCAGTCCAGTCTCAGTCAGTCAGGCAGTTAGTCAGTCAGTTTTGGTCAGTCAGTGAGTCAGTCAGTCAGTATCAGTCAGTCAGTCAGTCAGTCAGTCAGTCAGTCAGTCAGTCAGTCCAGTCTCAGTCAGTCAGGCAGTTAGTCAGTCAGTTTTGGTCAGTCAGTGAGTCAGTCAGTCAGTATCAGTCAGTCAGTGAGTCAGTCTGTCAGTCAGGCAGTATCAGTCAGGCAGTAAGACTCCGCTCGACAGAGCTCCGATAGTCTAATGGCTAGACCGCTGGTCTTCCAAGCGAGTGGCCTGGGTTCGAGTCCCAGCCGGAGCGAATATCTTCAATGTATATATTTCTTTTCTAATTTGAAAATTCTTTTTTTTTCAATTTCTTTCCTTTGCAATGATTGATTATTTATGTAGGGAAGAAAATTCTGAGTCAGTTTAATTTTTCGACACGAAGATTTCAAAGTGTTTAAATAAACAATTACCAAGGTGCATTTTTTGTTTTTATTTTATTTAAAACTCCCACCGACAGAGCTCCCATAGACTAATGGCTAGAGTGTTAGGCTTCCAAGCGAGTGGCCCTGGGTTCGAGTCCCAGCCTGATCGAAAATCTTCAATGTATACTTTTAGTTTCTAATTTGAAATTTCTTCTTCTTTTTTTTTAATTTTTCTCTTTTGCGAATATTGATTATTTATGTAGGGAGAAAAATTCTGAGTCAGTTTAATTATTCGACCTGTAAATTTCAAAGTGTTTGAATCAATAATTACCAAGGTGCATTTTTTGTTTTTATTATATTTAAGACTTCCATCGACAGAGCTCCGATAGCCTAATGGCTAGACCGTTGGGTTCCAAGCGCGTGGTACTGGGTTCGAGTCCCGGCCGGAACGAAAATCTTCCATGTATATATTTCTCTTCTAATTTGAAGATTCTTTTTTTTTTCAATTTCTTTCTTTTGCAAATATGGATTATTTATGTACGGAAGAAAATTCTGAGTCAGTTTAATCATTCGACCTTTAGATTTCAAAGATTTTAGATCAATAATTACTAAGGTGCATTTTTTGTTTTTATTATAATTAAGACACCGATCAACAGAGATCCGATAGTATATTGGCGAGAGCGTTGGGCTTCCATGAGTGTCGCCCTGGGTTCAAATCCCAGCCGGAAAGGAAATCTTAAATGCAAATATTTTTTTCTAATTTTATAATTCTTTTTTTTTTATTTTTCCCTTTTGCGAAGTCAGTCAGTCAGTCTGACAGTCAATCAGTCAAGCACTCAGTCATTCAGTCTCAGTCAGTCAGTCCAGTCAGTCAGTCACTCAGTCAGTCAGTTAGTCCTTCAGATAGTCAGTCAAGCAGTCAGTCATTTAGTCTCAGTCAGTCAGTCATTCAGTCAGTCAGTCAGTCAGGCAGTCAGTCAGTCAGTCAGTCGGTCAGTCCTGTGCAGTCAGTTAGTCACTAAAGCAGTCAGTCAGTCTCAGTCAGTCAGTCAGTCAGTCAGTCCAGTCCAGTCTCAGTCAGTCAGTCAGTCAGTCTCGGTCAGTCAGTCAGTCAGTCATTCAGTCAGTCAGTCAGTCAGGCAGTCAGTCAGTCGGTCAGCCTTATTCAGTCAGTCTGTCAGTCAGTCAGTCAGTCAGCCTTATTCAGTCAGTCTGTCAGTCAGCCTTATTCAGTCAGTCTGTCAGTCAGTCAGTCGGTCAGTCCTGTCCAGTCAGTTTGTCAGTCAAGCAGTCAGTCAGGTAGTCAAGCAGTCAGTCAGTCAGTGTCAGTCAGTCATTTAGTCATTCAGTCAGTCAGTGAAATAGCCAGTCAGAGAGTCAAGCAGTCAGTCAGTCAGTCAGTCAGTCAGTCAGTCAGTCCAGTCTCAGTCAGTCAGGCAGTTAGTCAGTCAGTTTTGGTCAGTCAGTGAGTCAGTCAGTCAGTATCAGTCAGTCAGTGAGTCAGTCTGTCAGTCAGGCAGTATCAGTCAGGCAGTAAGACTCCGCTCGACAGAGCTCCGATAGTCTAATGGCTAGACCGCTGGTCTTCCAAGCGAGTGGCCTGGGTTCGAGTCCCAGCCGGAGCGAATATCTTCAATGTATATATTTCTTTTCTAATTTGAAAATTCTTTTTTTTTCAATTTCTTTCCTTTGCAATGATTGATTATTTATGTAGGGAAGAAAATTCTGAGTCAGTTTAATTTTTCGACACGAAGATTTCAAAGTGTTTAAATAAACAATTACCAAGGTGCATTTTTTGTTTTTATTTTATTTAAAACTCCCACCGACAGAGCTCCCATAGACTAATGGCTAGAGTGTTAGGCTTCCAAGCGAGTGGCCCTGGGTTCGAGTCCCAGCCTGAACGAAAATCTTCAATGTATACTTTTAGTTTCTAATTTGAAATTTCTTCTTCTTTTTTTTTTAATTTTTCTCTTTTGCGAATATTGATTATTTATGTAGGGAGAAAAATTCTGAGTCAGTTTAATTATTCGACCTGTAAATTTCAAAGTGTTTGAATCAATAATTACCAAGGTGCATTTTTGTTTTTATTATATTTAAGACTTCCATCGACAGAGCTCCGATAGCCTAATGGCTAGACCTTTGGGTTCCAAGCGCGTGGTACTGGGTTCGAGTCCCGGCCGGAACGAAAATCTTCCATGTATATATTTCTCTTCTAATTTGAAGATTCTTTTTTTTTTCAATTTCTTTCTTTTGCAAATATGGATTATTTATGTACGGAAGAAAATTCTGAGTCAGTTTAATCATTCGACCTTTAGATTTCAAAGATTTTAGATCAATAATTACTAAGGTGCATTTTTTGTTTTTATTATAATTAAGACACCGATCAACAGAGATCCGATAGTATATTGGCGAGAGCGTTAGGCTCTCATGAGTGTCGCCCTGGGTTCAAATCCCAGCCGGAAAGGAAATCTTAAATGCAAATATTTTTTTCTAATTTTATAATTCTTTTTTTTTATTTTTCCCTTTTGCGAAGTCAGTCAGTCAGTCTGACAGTCAATCAGTCAAGCACTCAGTCATTCAGTCTCAGTCAGTCAGTCCAGTCAGTCAGTCACTCAGTCAGTCAGTTAGTCCTTCAGATAGTCAGTCAAGCAGTCAGTCATTTAGTCTCAGTCAGTCAGTCATTCAGTCAGTCAGTCAGTCAGGCAGTCAGTCAGTCAGTCAGTCGGTCAGTCCTGTGCAGTCAGTTAGTCACTAAAGCAGTCAGTCAGTCTCAGTCAGTCAGTCAGTCAGGCAGTCAGTCAGTCGGTCAGCCTTATTCAGTCAGTCTGTCAGTCAGTCAGTCAGTCAGCCTTATTCAGTCAGTCTGTCAGTCATCCTTATTCAGTCAGTCTGTCAGTCAGTCAGTCGGTCAGTCCTGTCCAGTCAGTTTGTCAGTCAAGCAGTCAGTCAGGTAGTCAAGCAGTCAGTCAGTCAGTGTCAGTCAGTCATTTAGTCATTCAGTCAGTCAGTGAAATAGCCAGTCAGAGAGTCAAGCAGTCAGTCAGTCAGTCAGTCAGTCAGTCAGTCAGTCAGTCAGTCAGTCAGTCCAGTCTCAGTCAGTCAGGCAGTTAGTCAGTCAGTTTTGGTCAGTCAGTGAGTCAGTCAGTCAGTATCAGTCAGTCAGTGAGTCAGTCTGTCAGTCAGGCAGTATCAGTCAGGCAGTAAGACTCCGCTCGACAGAGCTCCGATAGTCTAATGGCTAGACCGCTGGTCTTCCAAGCGAGTGGCCTGGGTTCGAGTCCCAGCCGGAGCGAATATCTTCAATGTATATATTTCTTTTCTAATTTGAAAATTCTTTTTTTTTCAATTTCTTTCCTTTGCAATGATTGATTATTTATGTAGGGAAGAAAATTCTGAATCAGTTTAATTTTTCGACACGAAGATTTCAAAGTGTTTAAATAAACAATTACCAAGGTGCATTTTTTGTTTTTATTTTATTTAAAACTCCCACCGACAGAGCTCCCATAGACTAATGGCTAGAGTGTTAGGCTTCCAAGCGAGTGGCCCTGGGTTCGAGTCCCAGCCTGAACGAAAATCTTCAATGTATACTTTTAGTTTCTAATTTGAAATTTCTTCTTCTTTTTTTTTTAATTTTTCTCTTTTGCGAATATTGATTATTTATGTAGGGAGAAAAATTCTGAGTCAGTTTAATTATTCGACCTGTAAATTTCAAAGTGTTTGAATCAATAATTACCAAGGTGCATTTTTGTTTTTATTATATTTAAGACTTCCATCGACAGAGCTCCGATAGCCTAATGGCTAGACCTTTGGGTTCCAAGCGCGTGGTACTGGGTTCGAGTCCCGGCCGGAACGAAAATCTTCCATGTATATATTTCTCTTCTAATTTGAAGATTCTTTTTTTTTTCAATTTCTTTCTTTTGCAAATATGGATTATTTATGTACGGAAGAAAATTCTGAGTCAGTTTAATCATTCGACCTTTAGATTTCAAAGATTTTAGATCAATAATTACTAAGGTGCATTTTTTGTTTTTATTATAATTAAGACACCGATCAACAGAGATCCGATAGTATATTGGCGAGAGCGTTGGGCTTCCATGAGTGTCGCCCTGGGTTCAAATCCCAGCCGGAAAGGAAATCTTAAATGCAAATATTTTTTTCTAATTTTATAATTCTTTTTTTTTATTTTTCCCTTTTGCGAAGTCAGTCAGTCAGTCTGACAGTCAATCAGTCAAGCACTCAGTCATTCAGTCTCAGTCAGTCAGTCCAGTCAGTCAGTCACTCAGTCAGTCAGTTAGTCCTTCAGCCAGTCAGTCAAGCAGTCAGTCATTTAGTCTCAGTCAGTCAGTCATTCAGTCAGTCAGTCAGTCAGGCAGTCAGTCAGTCAGTCAGTCGGTCAGTCCTGTGCAGTCAGTTAGTCACTAAAGCAGTCAGTCAGTCTCAGTCAGTCAGTCAGTCAGTCAGTCCAGTCCAGTCTCAGTCAGTCAGTCAGTCAGTCTCGGTCAGTCAGTCAGTCAGTCATTCAGTCAGTCAGGCAGTCAGTCAGTCGGTCAGCCTTATTCAGTCAGTCTGTCAGTCAGTCAGTCAGTCAGCCTTATTCAGTCAGTCTGTCAGTCATCCTTATTCAGTCAGTCTGTCAGTCCTGTCCAGTCAGTTAGTCAGTCAAGCAGTCAGTCAGTCAGTGTCAGTCAGTTATTTAGTCATTCAGTCAGTCAGTGAAATAGCCAGTCAGAGAGTCAAGCAGTCAGTCAGTCAGTCTCAGTCAGTCAGTCAGTCAGTCAGTCAGTCAGTCAGTCCAGTCTCAGTCAGTCAGGCAGTTAGTCAGTCAGTCTCGGTCAGTCAGTGCGTCAGTCAGTCAGTATCAGTCAGTCAGTGAGTCAGTCTGTCAGTCAGGCAGTATCAGTCAGGCAGTAAGACTCCGCTCGACAGAACTCCGATAGCCAAATGGCTTGACCGCTGGTCTTCCAAGCGAGTGGCCTGGGTTCGAGTCCCAGCCGGAGCGAATATCTTCAATGTATATATTTCTTTTCTAATTTGAAAATTCTTTTTTTTTTTCAATTTCTTTCCTTTGCAATTATTGATTATTTATGTAGGGAAGAAAATTCTGAGTCAGTTTAATTTTTCGACACGAAGATTTCAAAGTGTTTAAATAAACAATTACCAAGGTGCATTTTTTGTTTTTATTATATTTAAAACTCCCACCGACAGTGCTCCCATAGACTAATGGCTAGAGTGTTAGGCTTCCAAGCGAGTGGCCCTGGGTTCGAGTCCCAGCCTGAAAGAAAATCTTCAATGTATACTTTTAGTTTCTAATTTGAAATTTCTTCTTCTTTTTTTTTTAATTTTTCTCTTTTGCGAATATTGATTATTTATGTAGGGAGAAAAATTCTGAGTCAGTTTAATTATTCGACCTGTAAATTTCAAAGTGTTTGAATCAATAATTACCAAGGTGCATTTTTTGTTTTTATTATATTTAAGACTTCCATCGACAGAGCTCCGATAGCCTAATGGCTAGACCGTTGGGTTCCAAGCGCGTGGTACTGGGTTCGAGTCCCGGCCGGAACGAAAATCTTCCATGTATATATTTCTCTTCTAATTTGAAGATTCTTTTTTTTTCAATTTCTTTCTTTTGCAAATATAGATTATTTATGTACGGAAGAAAATTCTGAGTCAGTTTAATCATTCGACCTTTAGATTTCAAAGATTTTATATCAATAATTACTAAGGTGCATTTTTTGTTTTTATTATAATTAAGACACCGATCAACAGAGATCCGATAGTATATTGGCGAGAGCGTTGGGCTTCCATGAGTGTCGCCCTGGGTTCAAATCCCAGCCGGAAAGGAAATCTTAAATGCAAATATTTTTTTCTAATTTTATAATTCTTTTTTTTTTATTTTTCCCTTTTGCGAAGTCAGTCAGTCAGTCTGACAGTCAATCAGTCAAGCACTCAGTCATTCAGTCTCAGTCAGTCAGTCCAGTCAGTCAGTCACTCAGTCAGTCAGTTAGTCCTTTAGATAGTCAGTCAAGCAGTCAGTCATTTAGTCTCAGTCAGTCAGTCATTCAGTCAGTCAGTCAGTCAGGCAGTCAGTCAGTCAGTCAGTCGGTCAGTCCTGTGCAGTCAGTTAGTCACTAAAGCAGTCAGTCAGTCTCAGTCAGTCAGTCAGTCAGTCAGTCCAGTCCAGTCTCAGTCAGTCAGTCAGTCAGTCTCGGTCAGTCAGTCAGTCAGTCATTCAGTCAGTCAGTCAGTCAGGCAGTCAGTCAGTCGGTCAGCCTTATTCAGTCAGTCTGTCAGTCAGTCAGTCAGTCAGCCTTATTCAGTCAGTCTGTCAGTCATCCTTATTCAGTCAGTCTGTCAGTCAGTCAGTCGGTCAGTCCTGTCCAGTCAGTTTGTCAGTCAAGCAGTCAGTCAGGTAGTCAAGCAGTCAGTCAGTCAGTGTCAGTCAGTCATTTATTCATTCAGTCAGTCAGTGAAATAGCCAGTCAGAGAGTCAAGCAGTCAGTCAGTCAGTCTCAGTCAGTCAGTCAGTCAGTCAGTCAGTCAGTCAGTCAGTCAGTCAGTCCAATCTCAGTCAGTCAGGCAGTTAGTCAGTCAGTCTCTGTCAGTCAGTGAGTCAGTCAGTCAGTATCAGTCAGTCAGAGAGTCAGTCTGTCAGTCAGGCAGTATCAGTCAGGCAGTAAGACTCCGCTCGACAGAGCTCCGATAGTCTAATGGCTAGACCGCTGGTCTTCCAAGCGAGTGGCCTGGGTTCGAGTCCCAGCCGGAGCGAATATCTTCAATGTATATATTTCTTTTCTAATTTGAAAATTCTTTTTTTTTTCAATTTCTTTCCTTTGCAATTATTGATTATTTATGTAGGGAAGAAAATTCTGAGTCAGTTTAATTTTTCGACACGAAGATTTCAAAGTGTTTAAATAAACAATTACCAAGGTGCATTTGTTGTTTTTATTTTATTTAAAACTCCCACCGACAGAGCTCCCATAGACTAATGGCTAGAGTGTTAGGCTTCCAAGCGAGTGGCCCTGGGTTCGAGTCCCAGCCTGAACGAAAATCTTCAATGTATACTTTTAGTTTCTAATTTGAAATTTCTTCTTCTTTTTTTTTTAATTTTTCTCTTTTGCGAATATTGATTATTTATGTAGGGAGAAAAATTCTGAGTCAGTTTAATTATTCGACCTGTAAATTTCAAAGTGTTTGAATCAATAATTACCAAGGTGCATTTTTTGTTTTTATTATATTTAAGACTTCCATCGACAGAGCTCCGATAGCCTAATGGCTAGACCGTTGGGTTCCAAGCGCGTGGTACTGGGTTCGAGTCCCGGCCGGAACGAAAATCTTCCATGTATATATTTCTCTTCTAATTTGAAAATTCTTTTTTTTTTCAATTTCTTTCCTTTGCAATTATTGATTATTTATGTACGGAAGAAAATTCTGAGTCAGTTTAATCATTCGACCTTTAGATTTCAAAGATTTTAGATCAATAATTACTAAGGTGCATTTTTTGTTTTTATTATAATTAAGACACCGATCAACAGAGATCCGATAGTATATTGGCGAGAGCGTTGGGCTTCCATGAGTGTCGCCCTGGGTTCAAATCCCAGCCGGAAAGGAAATCTTAAATGCAAATATTTTTTTCTAATTTTATAATTCTTTTTTTTTATTTTTCCCTTTTGCGAAGTCAGTCAGTCAGTCTGACAGTCAATCAGTCAAGCACTCAGTCATTCAGTCTCAGTCAGTCAGTCCAGTCAGTCAGTCACTCAGTCAGTCAGTTAGTCCTTCAGCCAGTCAGTCAAGCAGTCAGTCATTTAGTCTCAGTCAGTCAGTCATTCAGTCAGTCAGTCAGTCAGGCAGTCAGTCAGTCAGTCAGTCGGTCAGTCCTGTGCAGTCAGTTAGTCACTAAAGCAGTCAGTCAGTCTCAGTCAGTCAGTCAGTCAGTCTCGGTCAGTCAGTCAGTCAGTCATTCAGTCAGTCAGGCAGTCAGTCAGTCGGTCAGCCTTATTCAGTCAGTCTGTCAGTCTGTCAGTCAGTCAGCCTTATTCAGTCAGTCTGTCAGTCATCCTTATTCAGTCAGTCTGTCAGTCCTGTCCAGTCAGTTAGTCAGTCAAGCAGTCAGTCAGTCAGTGTCAGTCAGTCATTTAGTCATTCAGTCAGTCAGTGAAATAGCCAGTCAGAGAGTCAAGCAGTCAGTCAGTCAGTCTCAGTCAGTCAGTTAGTCAGTCAGTCAGTCAGTCAGTCAGTCCAGTCTCAGTCAGTCAGGCAGTTAGTCAGTCAGTCTCGGTCAGTCAGTGAGTCAGTCAGTCAGTATCAGTCAGTCAGTGAGTCAGTCTGTCAGTCAGGCAGTATCAGTCAGGCAGTAAGACTCCGCTCGACAGAACTCCGATAGCCAAATGGCTTGACCGCTGGTCTTCCAAGCGAGTGGCCTGGGTTCGAGTCCCAGCCGGAGCGAATATCTTCAATGTATATATTTCTTTTCTAATTTGAAAATTCTTTTTTTTTTCAATTTCTTTCCTTTGCAATTATTGATTATTTATGTAGGGAAGAAAATTCTGAGTCAGTTTAATTTTTCGACACGAAGATTTCAAAGTGTTTAAATAAACAATTACCAAGGTGCATTTTTTGTTTTTATTATATTTAAAACTCCCACCGACAGTGCTCCCATAGACTAATGGCTAGAGTGTTAGGCTTCCAAGCGAGTGGCCCTGGGTTTGAGTCCCAGCCTGAAAGAAAATCTTCAATGTATACTTTTAGTTTCTAATTTGAAATTTCTTCTTCTTTTTTTTTTTTAATTTTTCTCTTTTGCGAATATTGATTATTTATGTAGGGAGAAAAATTCTGAGTCAGTTTAATTATTCGACCTGTAAATTTCAAAGTGTTTGAATCAATAATTACCAAGGTGCATTTTTTGTTTTTATTATATTTAAGACTTCCATCGACAGAGCTCCGATAGCCTAATGGCTAGACCGTTGGGTTCCAAGCGCGTGGTACTGGGTTCGAGTCCCGGCCGGAACGAAAATCTTCCATGTATATATTTCTCTTCTAATTTGAAGATTCTTTTTTTTTCAATTTCTTTCTTTTGCAAATATGGATTATTTATGTACGGAAGAAAATTCTGAGTCAGTTTAATCATTCGACCTTTAGATTTCAAAGATTTTAGATCAATAATTACTAAGGTGCATTTTTTGTTTTTATTATAATTAAGACACCGATCAACAGAGATCCGATAGTATATTGGCGAGAGCGTTGGACTTCCATGAGTGTCGCCCTGGGTTCAAATCCCAGCCGGAAAGGAAATCTTAAATGCAAATATTTTTTTCTAATTTTATAATTCTTTTTTTTTTATTTTTCCCTTTTGCGAAGTCAGTCAGTCAGTCTGACAGTCAATCAGTCAAGCACTCAGTCATTCAGTCTCAGTCAGTCAGTCCAGTCAGTCAGTCACTCAGTCAGTCAGTTAGTCCTTTAGATAGTCAGTCAAGCAGTCAGTCATTTAGTCTCAGTCAGTCAGTCATTCAGTCAGTCAGTCAGTCAGGCAGTCAGTCAGTCAGTCAGTCGGTCAGTCCTGTGCAGTCAGTTAGTCACTAAAGCAGTCAGTCAGTCTCAGTCAGTCAGTCAGTCAGTCAGTCCAGTCCAGTCTCAGTCAGTCAGTCAGTCAGTCTCGGTCAGTCAGTCAGTCAGTCATTCAGTCAGTCAGTCAGTCAGGCAGTCAGTCAGTCGGTCAGCCTTATTCAGTCAGTCTGTCAGTCAGTCAGTCAGTCAGCCTTATTCAGTCAGTCTGTCAGTCATCCTTATTCAGTCAGTCTGTCAGTCAGTCAGTCGGTCAGTCCTGTCCAGTCAGTTTGTCAGTCAAGCAGTCAGTCAGGTAGTCAAGCAGTCAGTCAGTCAGTGTCAGTCAGTCATTTATTCATTCAGTCAGTCAGTGAAATAGCCAGTCAGAGAGTCAAGCAGTCAGTCAGTCAGTCTCAGTCAGTCAGTTAGTCAGTCAGTCAGTCAGTCAGTCAGTCAGTCAGTCAGTCCAATCTCAGTCAGTCAGGCAGTTAGTCAGTCAGTCTCGGTCAGTCAGTGAGTCAGTCAGTCAGTATCAGTCAGTCAGAGAGTCAGTCTGTCAGTCAGGCAGTATCAGTCAGGCAGTAAGACTCCGCTCGACAGAGCTCCGATAGTCTAATGGCTAGACCGCTGGTCTTCCAAGCGAGTGGCCTGGGTTCGAGTCCCAGCCGGAGCGAATATCTTCAATGTATATATTTCATTTCTAATTTGAAAATTCTTTTTTTTTTCAATTTCTTTCCTTTGCAATTATTGATTATTTATGTAGGGAAGAAAATTCCGAGTCAGTTTAATTTTTCGACACGAAGATTTCAAAGTGTTTAAATAAACAATTACCAAGGTGCATTTTTTGTTTTTATTTTATTTAAAACTCCCACCGACAGAGGTCCCATAGACTAATGGCTAGAGTGTAAGGCTTCCAAGCGAGTGGCCCTGGGTTCGAGTCCCAGCCTGAACGAAAATCTTCAATGTATACTTTTAGTTTCTAATTTGAAATTTCTTCTTCTTTTTTTTTAATTTTTCTCTTTTGCGAATATTGATTATTTATGTAGGGAGAAAAATTCTGAGTCAGTTTAATTATTCGACCTGTAAATTTCAAAGTGTTTGAATCAATAATTACCAAGGTGCATTTTTTGTTTTTATTATATTTAAGACTTCCATCGACAGAGCTCCGATAGCCTAATGGCTAGACCGTTGGGTTCCAAGCGCGTGGTATTGGGTTCGAGTCCCGGCCGGAACGAAAATCTTCCATGTATATATTTCTCTTCTAATCTGAAGATTCTTTTTTTTTTCAATTTCTTTCTTTTGCAAATATGGATTATTTATGTACGGAAGAAAATTCTGAGTCAGTTTAATCATTCGACCTTTAGATTTCAAAGATTTTAGATCAATAATTACTAAGGTGCATTTTTTGTTTTTATTATAATTAAGACACCGATCAACAGAGATCCGATAGTATATTGGCGAGAGCGTTGGGCTTCCATGAGTGTCGCCCTGGGTTCAAATCCCAGCCGGAAAGGAAATCTTAAATGCAAATATTTTTTTCTAATTTTATAATTTTTTTTTTATTTTTCCCTTTTGCGAAGTCAGTCAGTCAGTCTGACAGTCAATCAGTCAAGCACTCAGTCATTCAGTCTCAGTCAGTCAGTCCAGTCAGTCAGTCACTCAGTCAGTCAGTTAGTCCTTTAGATAGTCAGTCATTTAGTCTCAGTCAGTCAGTCATTCAGTCAGTCAGTCAGTCAGGCAGTCAGTCAGTCAGTCAGTCGGTCAGTCCTGTGCTGTCAGTTAGTCACTAAATCAGTCAGTCAGTCTCAGTCAGTCAGTCAGTCAGTCAGTCCAGTCCAGTCTCAGTCAGTCAGTCAGTCAGTCTCGGTCAGTCAGTCAGTCAGTCATTCAGTCAGTCAGTCAGTCAGGCAGTCAGTCAGTCGGTCAGCCTTATTCAGTCAGTCTGTCAGTCAGTCAGTCAGTCAGCCTTATTCAGTCAGTCTGTCAGTCATCCTTATTCAGTCAGTCTGTCAGTCAGTCAGTCGGTCAGTCCTGTCCAGTCAGTTTGTCAGTCAAGCAGTCAGTCAGGTAGTCAAGCAGTCAGTCAGTCAGTGTCAGTCAGTCATTTATTCATTCAGTCAGTCAGTGAAATAGCCAGTCAGAGAGTCAAGCAGTCAGTCAGTCAGTCAGTCTCAGTCAGTCAGTTAGTCAGTCAGTCAGTCAGTCAGTCAGTCCAGTCTCAGTCAGTCAGGCAGTTAGTCAGTCAGTCTCGGTCAGTCAGTCAGTATCAGTCAGTCAGTATCAGTCAGTCAGTGAGTCAGTCTGTCAGTCAGGCAGTATCAGTCAGGCAGTAAGACTCCGCTCGACAGAACTCCGATAGCCTAATGGCTAGACCGCTGGTCTTCCAAGCGAGTGGCCTGGGTTCGAGTCCCAGCCGGAGCGAATATCTTCAATGTATATATTTCTTTTCTAATTTGAAAATTCTTTTTTTTTTTCAATTTCTTTCCTTTGCAATTATTGATTATTTATGTAGGGAAGAAAATTCTGAGTCAGTTTAATTTTTCGACACGAAGATTTCAAAGTGTTTAAATAAACAATTACCAAGGTGCATTTTTTGTTTTTATTATATTTAAAACTCCCACCGACAGAGCTCCCATAGACTAATGGCTAGAGTGTTAGGCTTCCAAGCGAGTGGCCCTGGGTTCGAGTCCCAGCCTGAACGAAAATCTTCAATGTATACTTTTAGTTTCTAATTTGAAATTTCTTCTTCTTTTTTTTTAAATTTTTCTCTTTTGCGAATATTGATTATTTATGTAGGGAGAAAAATTCTGAGTCAGTTTAATTATTCGACCTGTAAATTTCAAAGTGTTTGAATCAATAATTACCAAGGTGCATTTTTTGTTTTTATTATATTTAAGACTTCCATCGACAGAGCTCCGATAGCCTAATGGCTAGACCGTTGGGTTCCAAGCGCGTGGTACTGGGTTCGAGTCCCGGCCGGAACGAAAATCTTCCATGTATATATTTCTCTTCTAATTTGAAGATTCTTTTTTTTTTCAATTTCTTTCTTTTGCAAATATGGATTATTTATGTACGGAAGAAAATTCTGAGTCAGTTTAATCATTCGACCTTTAGATTTCAAAGATTTTAGATCAATAATTACTAAGGTGCATTTTTTGTTTTTATTATAATTAAGACACCGATCAACAGAGATCCGATAGTATATTGGCGAGAGCGTTGGGCTTCCATGAGTGTCGCCCTGGGTTCAAATCCCAGCCGGAAAGGAAATCTTAAATGCAAATATTTTTTTCTAATTTTATAATTCTTTTTTTTTTTATTTTTCCCTTTTGCGAAGTCAGTCAGTCAGTCTGACAGTCAATCAGTCAAGCACTCAGTCATTCAGTCTCAGTCAGTCAGTCCAGTCAGTCAGTCACTCAGTCAGTCAGTTAGTCCTTCAGCCAGTCAGTCAAGCAGTCAGTCATTTAGTCTCAGTCAGTTAGTCCTTCAGCCAGTCAGTCAAGCAGTCAGTCATTTAGTCTCAGTCAGTCAGTCATTCAGTCAGTCAGTCAGTCAGTCAGTCAGTCAGTCGGTAAGTCCTGTGCAGTCAGTTAGTAACTAAAGCAGTCAGTCAGTCTCAGTCAGTCAGTCAGTCAGTCAGTCTCGGTCAGTCAGTCAGTCAGTCATTCAGTCAGTCAGTCAGTCAGGCAGTCAGTCAGTCGGTCAGCCTTATTCAGTCAGTCTGTCAGTCAGTCAGTCAGTCAGCCTTATTCAGTCAGTCTGTCAGTCATCCTTATTCAGTCAGTCTGTCAGTCAGTCAGTCGGTCAGTCCTGTCCAGTCAGTTTGTCAGTCAAGCAGTCAGTCAGGTAGTCAAGCAGTCAGTCAGTCAGTGTCAGTCAGTCATTTAGTCATTCAGTCAGTCAGTGAAATAGCCAGTCAGAGAGTCAAGCAGTCAGTCAGTCAGTCTCAGTCAGTCAGTTAGTCAGTCAGTCAGTCAGTCAGTCAGTCAGTCAGTCAGTCAGTCCAGTCTCAGTCAGTCAGGCAGTTAGTCAGTCAGTCTCGGTCAGTCAGTGAGTCAGTCAGTCAGTCTCGGTCAGTCAGTGAGTCAGTCAGTCAGTATCAGTCAGTCAGTGAGTCAGTCTGTCAGTCAGGCAGTATCAGTCAGGCAGTAAGACTCCGCTCGACAGAGCTCCGATAGTCTAATGGCTAGACCGCTGGTCTTCCAAGCGAGTGGCCTGGGTTCGAGTCCCAGCCGGAGCGAATATCTTCAATGTATATATTTCTTTTCTAATTTGAAAATTCTTTTTTTTTTCAATTTCTTTCCTTTGCAATTATTGATTATTTATGTAGGGAAGAAAATTCTGAGTCAGTTTAATTTTTCGTCACGAAGATTTCAAAGTGTTTAAATAAACACTTACCAAGGTGCATTTTTTGTTTTTATTATATTTAAAACTCCCACCGACAGTGCTCCCATAGACTAATGGCTAGAGTGTTAGGCTTCCAAGCGAGTGGCCCTGGGTTCGAGTCCCAGCCTGAAAGAAAATCTTCAATGTATACTTTTAGTTTCTAATTTGAAATTTCTTCTTCTTTTTTTTTAATTTTTCTCTTTTGCGAATATTGATTATTTATGTAGGGAGAAAAATTCTGAGTCAGTTTAATTATTCGACCTGTAAATTTCAAAGTGTTTGAATCAATAATTACCAAGGTGCATTTTTTGTTTTTATTATATTTAAGACTTCCATCGACAGAGCTCCGATAGCCTAATGGCTAGACCGTTGGGTTCCAAGCGCGTGGTACTGGGTTCGAGTCCCGGCCGGAACGAAAATCTTCCATGTATATATTTCTCTTCTAATTTGAAGATTCTTTTTTTTTTCAATTTCTTTCTTTTGCAAATATGGATTATTTATGTACGGAAGAAAATTCTGAGTCAGTTTAATCATTCGACCTTTAGATTTCAAAGATTTTAGATCAATAATTACTAAGGTGCATTTTTTGTTTTTATTATAATTAAGACACCGATCAACAGAGATCCGATAGTATATTGGCGAGAGCGTTGGGCTTCCATGAGTGTCGCCCTGGGTTCAAATCCCAGCCGGAAAGGAAATCTTAAATGCAAATATTTTTTTCTAATTTTATAATTCTTTTTTTTTATTTTTCCCTTTTGCGAAGTCAGTCAGTCAGTCTGACAGTCAATCAGTCAAGCACTCAGTCATTCAGTCTCAGTCAGTCAGTCCAGTCAGTCAGTCACTCAGTCAGTCAGTTAGTCCTTCAGCCAGTCAGTCAAGCAGTCAGTCATTTAGTCTCAGTCAGTCAGTCATTCAGTCAGTCAGTCAGTCAGGCAGTCAGTCAGTCAGTCAGTCGGTCAGTCCTGTGCAGTCAGTTAGTCACTAAAGCAGTCAGTCAGTCTCAGTCAGTCAGTCAGTCCAGTCCAGTCTCAGTCAGTCAGTCAGTCAGTCTCGGTCAGTCAGTCAGTCAGTCATTCAGTCAGTCAGTCAGTCAGGCAGTCAGTCAGTCGGTCAGCCTTATTCAGTCAGTCTGTCAGTCAGTCAGTCAGTCAGCCTTATTCAGTCAGTCTGTCAGTCATCCTTATTCAGTCAGTCTGTCAGTCAGTCAGTCGGTCAGTCCTGTCCAGTCAGTTAGTCAGTCAAGCAGTCAGTCAGGTAGTCAAGCAGTCAGTCAGTCAGTGTCAGTCAGTCATTTAGTCATTCAGTCAGTCAGTGAAATAGCCAGTCAGAGAGTCAAGCAGTCAGTCAGTCAGTCTCAGTCAGTCAGTTAGTCAGTCAGTCAGTCAGTCAGTCAGTCAGTCCAGTCTCAGTCAGTCAGGCAGTTAGTCAGTCAGTCTCGGTCAGTCAGTGAGTCAGTCAGTCAGTATCAGTCAGTCAGTGAGTCAGTCTGTCAGTCAGGCAGTATCAGTCAGGCAGTAAGACTCCGCTCGACAGAACTCCGATAGCCTAATGGCTAGACCGCTGGTCTTCCAAGCGAGTGGCCTGGGTTCGAGTCCCAGCCGGAGCGAATATCTTCAATGTATATATTTCTTTTCTAATTTGAAAATTCTTTTTTTTTTCAATTTCTTTCCTTTGCAATTATTGATTATTTATGTAGGGAAGAAAATTCTGAGTCAGTTTAATTTTTCGACACGAAGATTTCAAAGTGTTTAAATAAACAATTACCAAGGTGCATTTTTTGTTTTTATTATAATTAAGACACCGATCAACAGAGATCCGATAGTATATTGGCGAGAGCGTTGGGCTTCCATGAGTGTCGCCCTGGGTTCAAATCCCAGCCGGAAAGGAAATCTTAAATGCAAATATTTTTTTCTAATTTTATAATTCTTTTTTTTTTATTTTTCCCTTTTGCGAAGTCAGTCAGTCAGTCTGACAGTCAATCAGTCAAGCACTCAGTCATTCAGTCTCAGTCAGTCAGTCCAGTCAGTCAGTCACTCAGTCAGTCAGTTAGTCCTTTAGATAGTCAGTCAAGCAGTCAGTCATTTAGTCTCAGTCAGTCAGTCATTCAGTCAGTCAGTCAGTCAGGCAGTCAGTCAGTCAGTCAGTCGGTCAGTCCAGTGCAGTCGGTTAGTCACTAAAGCAGTCAGTCAGTCTCAGTCAGTCAGTCAGTCAGTCAGTCCAGTCCAGTCTCAGTCAGTCAGTCAGTCAGTCTCGGTCAGTCAGTCAGTCAGTCAGTCAGTCAGGCAGTCAGTCAGTCGGTCAGCCTTATTCAGTCAGTCTGTCAGTCAGTCAGTCAGTCAGCCTTATTCAGTCAGTCTGTCAGTCATCCTTATTCAGTCAGTCTGTCAGTCAGTCAGTCGGTCAGTCCTGTCCAGTCAGTTTGTCAGTCAAGCAGTCAGTCAGGTAGTCAAGCAGTCAGTCAGTCAGTGTCAGTCAGTCATTTATTCATTCAGTCAGTCAGTGAAATAGCCAGTCAGAGAGTCAAGCAGTCAGTCAGTCAGTCTCAGTCAGTCAGTTAGTCAGTCAGTCAGTCAGTCAGTCAGTCCAGTCTCAGTCAGTCAGGCAGTTAGTCAGTCAGTCTCGGTCAGTCAGTCAGTATCAGTCAGTCAGTATCAGTCAGTCAGTGAGTCAGTCTGTCAGTCAGGCAGTATCAGTCAGGCAGTAAGACTCCGCTCGACAGAACTCCGATAGCCTAATGGCTAGACCGCTGGTCTTCCAAGCGAGTGGCCTGGGTTCGAGTCCCAGCCGGAGCGAATATCTTCAATGTATATATTTCTTTTCTAATTTGAAAATTCTTTTTTTTTTTCAATTTCTTTCCTTTGCAATTATTGATTATTTATGTACGGAAGAAAATTCTGAGTCAGTTTAATCATTCGACCTTTAGATTTCAAAGATTTTAGATCAATAATTACTAAGGTGCATTTTTTGTTTTTATTATAATTAAGACACCGATCAACAGAGATCCGATAGTATATTGGCGAGAGCGTTGGGCTTCCATGAGTGTCGCCCTGGGTTCAAATCCCAGCCGGAAAGGAAATCTTAAATGCAAATATTTTTTTCTAATTTTATAATTCTTTTTTTTTTATTTTTCCCTTTTGCGAAGTCAGTCAGTCAGTCTGACAGTCAATCAGTCAAGCACTCAGTCATTCAGTCTCAGTCAGTCAGTCCAGTCAGTCAGTCACTCAGTCAGTCAGTTAGTCCTTCAGCCAGTCAGTCAAGCAGTCAGTCATTTAGTCTCAGTCAGTCAGTCATTCAGTCAGTCAGTCAGTCAGGCAGTCAGTCAGTCAGTCAGTCGGTCAGTCCTGTGCAGTCAGTTAGTCACTAAAGCAGTCAGTCAGTCTCAGTCAGTCAGTCAGTCAGTCTCGGTCAGTCAGTCAGTCAGTCATTCAGTCAGTCAGGCAGTCAGTCAGTCGGTCAGCCTTATTCAGTCAGTCTGTCAGTCAGTCAGTCAGTCAGCCTTATTCAGTCAGTCTGTCAGTCATCCTTATTCAGTCAGTCTGTCAGTCCTGTCCAGTCAGTTAGTCAGTCAAGCAGTCAGTCAGTCAGTGTCAGTCAGTCATTTAGTCATTCAGTCAGTCAGTGAAATAGCCAGTCAGAGAGTCAAGCAGTCAGTCAGTCAGTCTCAGTCAGTCAGTTAGTCAGTCAGTCAGTCAGTCAGACAGTCAGTCCAATCTCAGTCAGTCAGGCAGTTAGTCAGTCAGTCTCGGTCAGTCAGTGAGTCAGTCAGTCAGTATCAGTCAGTCAGAGAGTCAGTCTGTCAGTCAGGCAGTATCAGTCAGGCAGTAAGACTCCGCTCGACAGAGCTCCGATAGTCTAATGGCTAGACCGCTGGTCTTCCAAGCGAGTGGCCTGGGTTCGAGTCCCAGCCGGAGCGAATATCTTCAATGTATATATTTCTTTTCTAATTTGAAAATTCTTTTTTTTTTTCAATTTCTTTCCTTTGCAATTATTGATTATTTATGTAGGGAAGAAAATTCCGAGTCAGTTTAATTTTTCGACACGAAGATTTCAAAGTGTTTAAATAAACAATTACCAAGGTGCATTTTTTGTTTTTATTTTATTTAAAACTCCCACCGACAGAGCTCCCATAGACTAATGGCTAGAGTGTAAGGCTTCCAAGCGAGTGGCCCTGGGTTCGAGTCCCAGCCTGAACGAAAATCTTCAATGTATACTTTTAGTTTCTAATTTGAAATTTCTTCTTCTTTTTTTTTTAATTTTTCTCTTTTGCGAATATTGATTATTTATGTAGGGAGAAAAATTCTGAGTCAGTTTAATTATTCGACCTGTAAATTTCAAAGTGTTTGAATCAATAATTACCAAGGTGCATTTTTTGTTTTTATTATATTTAAGACTTCCATCGACAGAGCTCCGATAGCCTAATGGCTAGACCGTTGGGTTCCAAGCGCGTGGTATTGGGTTCGAGTCCCGGCCGGAACGAAAATCTTCCATGTATATATTTCTCTTCTAATTTGAAGATTCTTTTTTTTTCAATTTCTTTCTTTTGCAAATATGGATTATTTATGTACGGAAGAAAATTCTGAGTCAGTTTAATCATTCGACCTTTAGATTTCAAAGATTTTAGATCAATAATTACTAAGGTGCATTTTTTGTTTTTATTATAATTAAGACACCGATCAACAGAGATCCGATAGTATATTGGCGAGAGCGTTGGGCTTCCATGAGTGTCGCCCTGGGTTCAAATCCCAGCCGGAAAGGAAATCTTAAATGCAAATATTTTTTTCTAATTTTATAATTTTTTTTTTTATTTTTCCCTTTTGCGAAGTCAGTCAGTCAGTCTGACAGTCAATCAGTCAAGCACTCAGTCATTCAGTCTCAGTCAGTCAGTCCAGTCAGTCAGTCACTCAGTCAGTCAGTTAGTCCTTTAGATAGTCAGTCATTTAGTCTCAGTCAGTCAGTCATTCAGTCAGTCAGTCAGTCAGGCAGTCAGTCAGTCAGTCAGTCGGTCAGTCCTGTGCTGTCAGTTAGTCACTAAAGCAGTCAGTCAGTCTCAGTCAGTCAGTCAGTCAGTCAGTCCAGTCCAGTCTCAGTCAGTCAGTCAGTCAGTCTCGGTCAGTCAGTCAGTCAGTCATTCAGTCAGTCAGTCAGTCAGGCAGTCAGTCAGTCGGTCAGCCTTATTCAGTCAGTCTGTCAGTCAGTCAGTCAGTCAGCCTTATTCAGTCAGTCTGTCAGTCATCCTTATTCAGTCAGTCTGTCAGTCAGTCAGTCGGTCAGTCCTGTCCAGTCAGTTTGTCAGTCAAGCAGTCAGTCAGGTAGTCAAGCAGTCAGTCAGTCAGTGTCAGTCAGTCATTTATTCATTCAGTCAGTCAGTGAAATAGCCAGTCAGAGAGTCAAGCAGTCAGTCAGTCAGTCTCAGTCAGTCAGTTAGTCAGTCAGTCAGTCAGTCAGTCAGTCCAGTCTCAGTCAGTCAGGCAGTTAGTCAGTCAGTCTCGGTCAGTCAGTCAGTATCAGTCAGTCAGTATCAGTCAGTCAGTGAGTCAGTCTGTCAGTCAGGCAGTATCAGTCAGGCAGTAAGACTCCGCTCGACAGAACTCCGATAGCCTAATGGCTAGACCGCTGGTCTTCCAAGCGAGTGGCCTGGGTTCGAGTCCCAGCCGGAGCGAATATCTTCAATGTATATATTTCTTTTCTAATTTGAAAATTCTTTTTTTTTTCAATTTCTTTCCTTTGCAATTATTGATTATTTATGTAGGGAAGAAAATTCTGAGTCAGTTTAATTTTTCGACACGAAGATTTCAAAGTGTTTAAATAAACAATTACCAAGGTGCATTTTTTGTTTTTATTATATTTAAAACTCCCACCGACAGAGCTCCCATAGACTAATGGCTAGAGTGTTAGGCTTCCAAGCGAGTGGCCCTGGGTTCGAGTCCCAGCCTGAACGAAAATCTTCAATGTATACTTTTAGTTTCTAATTTGAAATTTCTTCTTCTTTTTTTTTAAATTTTTCTCTTTTGCGAATATTGATTATTTATGTAGGGAGAAAAATTCTGAGTCAGTTTAATTATTCGACCTGTAAATTTCAAAGTGTTTGAATCAATAATTACCAAGGTGCATTTTTGTTTTTATTATATTTAAGACTTCCATCGACAGAGCTCCGATAGCCTAATGGCTAGACCGTTGGGTTCCAAGCGCGTGGTATTGGGTTCGAGTCCCGGCCGGAACGAAAATCTTCCATGTATATATTTCTCTTCTAATTTGAAGATTCTTTTTTTTTCAATTTCTTTCTTTTGCAAATATGGATTATTTATGTACGGAAGAAAATTCTGAGTCAGTTTAATCATTCGACCTTTAGATTTCAAAGATTTTAGATCAATAATTACTAAGGTGCATTTTTTGTTTTTATTATAATTAAGACACCGATCAACAGAGATCCGATAGTATATTGGCGAGAGCGTTGGGCTTCCATGAGTGTCGCCCTGGGTTCAAATCCCAGCCGGAAAGGAAATCTTAAATGCAAATATTTTTTTCTAATTTTATAATTTTTTTTTTTATTTTTCCCTTTTGCGAAGTCAGTCAGTCAGTCTGACAGTCAATCAGTCAAGCACTCAGTCATTCAGTCTCAGTCAGTCAGTCCAGTCAGTCAGTCACTCAGTCAGTCAGTTAGTCCTTTAGATAGTCAGTCATTTAGTCTCAGTCAGTCAGTCATTCAGTCAGTCAGTCAGTCAGGCAGTCAGTCAGTCAGTCAGTCGGTCAGTCCTGTGCTGTCAGTTAGTCACTAAAGCAGTCAGTCAGTCTCAGTCAGTCAGTCAGTCAGTCAGTCCAGTCCAGTCTCAGTCAGTCAGTCAGTCAGTCTCGGTCAGTCAGTCAGTCAGTCATTCAGTCAGTCAGTCAGTCAGGCAGTCAGTCAGTCGGTCAGCCTTATTCAGTCAGTCTGTCAGTCAGTCAGTCAGTCAGCCTTATTCAGTCAGTCTGTCAGTCATCCTTATTCAGTCAGTCTGTCAGTCAGTCAGTCGGTCAGTCCTGTCCAGTCAGTTTGTCAGTCAAGCAGTCAGTCAGGTAGTCAAGCAGTCAGTCAGTCAGTGTCAGTCAGTCATTTATTCATTCAGTCAGTCAGTGAAATAGCCAGTCAGAGAGTCAAGCAGTCAGTCAGTCAGTCTCAGTCAGTCAGTTAGTCAGTCAGTCAGTCAGTCAGTCAGTCCAGTCTCAGTCAGTCAGGCAGTTAGTCAGTCAGTCTCGGTCAGTCAGTCAGTATCAGTCAGTCAGTATCAGTCAGTCAGTGAGTCAGTCTGTCAGTCAGGCAGTATCAGTCAGGCAGTAAGACTCCGCTCGACAGAACTCCGATAGCCTAATGGCTAGACCGCTGGTCTTCCAAGCGAGTGGCCTGGGTTCGAGTCCCAGCCGGAGCGAATATCTTCAATGTATATATTTCTTTTCTAATTTGAAAATTCTTTTTTTTTTCAATTTCTTTCCTTTGCAATTATTGATTATTTATGTAGGGAAGAAAATTCTGAGTCAGTTTAATTTTTCGACACGAAGATTTCAAAGTGTTTAAATAAACAATTACCAAGGTGCATTTTTTGTTTTTATTATATTTAAAACTCCCACCGACAGAGCTCCCATAGACTAATGGCTAGAGTGTTAGGCTTCCAAGCGAGTGGCCCTGGGTTCGAGTCCCAGCCTGAACGAAAATCTTCAATGTATACTTTTAGTTTCTAATTTGAAATTTCTTCTTCTTTTTTTTTAAATTTTTCTCTTTTGCGAATATTGATTATTTATGTAGGGAGAAAAATTCTGAGTCAGTTTAATTATTCGACCTGTAAATTTCAAAGTGTTTGAATCAATAATTACCAAGGTGCATTTTTGTTTTTATTATATTTAAGACTTCCATCGACAGAGCTCCGATAGCCTAATGGCTAGACCGTTGGGTTCCAAGCGCGTGGTACTGGGTTCGAGTCCCGGCCGGAACGAAAATCTTCCATGTATATATTTCTCTTCTAATTTGAAGATTCTTTTTTTTTTCAATTTCTTTCTTTTGCAAATATGGATTATTTATGTACGGAAGAAAATTCTGAGTCAGTTTAATCATTCGACCTTTAGATTTCAAAGATTTTAGATCAATAATTACTAAGGTGCATTTTTTGTTTTTATTATAATTAAGACACTGATCAACAGAGATCCGATAGTATATTGGCGAGAGCGTTGGGCTTCCATGAGTGTCGCCCTGGGTTCAAATCCCAGCCGGAAAGGAAATCTTAAATGCAAATATTTTTTTCTAATTTTATAATTCTTTTTTTTTTATTTTTCCCTTTTGCGAAGTCAGTCAGTCAGTCTGACAGTCAATCAGTCAAGCACTCAGTCATTCAGTCTCAGTCAGTCAGTCCAGTCAGTCAGTCACTCAGTCAGTCAGTTAGTCCTTCAGCCAGTCAGTCAAGCAGTCAGTCATTTAGTCTCAGTCAGTTAGTCCTTCAGCCAGTCAGTCAAGCAGTCAGTCATTTAGTCTCAGTCAGTCAGTCATTCAGTCAGTCAGTCAGTCAGGCAGTCAGTCAGTCAGTCAGTCGGTAAGTCCTGTGCAGTCAGTTAGTAACTAAAGCAGTCAGTCAGTCTCAGTCAGTCAGTCAGTCAGTCAGTCTCGGTCAGTCAGTCAGTCAGTCATTCAGTCAGTCAGTCAGTCAGGCAGTCAGTCAGTCGGTCAGCCTTATTCAGTCAGTCTGTCAGTCAGTCAGTCAGTCAGCCTTATTCAGTCAGTCTGTCAGTCATCCTTATTCAGTCAGTCTGTCAGTCAGTCAGTCGGTCAGTCCTGTCCAGTCAGTTTGTCAGTCAAGCAGTCAGTCAGGTAGTCAAGCAGTCAGTCAGTCAGTGTCAGTCAGTCATTTAGTCATTCAGTCAGTCAGTGAAATAGCCAGTCAGAGAGTCAAGCAGTCAGTCAGTCAGTCTCAGTCAGTCAGTTAGTCAGTCAGTCAGTCAGTCAGTCAGTCAGTCAGTCAGTCAGTCAGTCAGTCAGTCAGTCCAGTCTCAGTCAGTCAGGCAGTTAGTCAGTCAGTCTCGGTCAGTCAGTGAGTCAGTCAGTCAGTCTCGGTCAGTCAGTGAGTCAGTCAGTCAGTATCAGTCAGTCAGTGAGTCAGTCTGTCAGTCAGGCAGTATCAGTCAGGCAGTAAGACTCCGCTCGACAGAGCTCTGATAGTCTAATGGCTAGACCGCTGGTCTTCCAAGCGAGTGGCCTGGGTTCGAGTCCCAGCCGGAGCGAATATCTTCAATGTATATATTTCTTTTCTAATTTGAAAATTCTTTTTTTTTTCAATTTCTTTCCTTTGCAATTATTGATTATTTATGTAGGGAAGAAAATTCTGAGTCAGTTTAATTTTTCGTCACGAAGATTTCAAAGTGTTTAAATGAACAATTACCAAGGTGCATTTTTTGTTTTTATTATATTTAAAACTCCCACCGACAGAGCTCCCATAGACTAATGGCTAGAGTGTTAGGCTTCCAAGCGAGTGGCCCTGGGTTCGAGTCCCAGCCTGAACGAAAATCTTCAATGTATACTTTTAGTTTCTAATTTGAAATTTCTTCTTCTTTTTTTTTAAATTTTTCTCTTTTGCGAATATTGATTATTTATGTAGGGAGAAAAATTCTGAGTCAGTTTAATTATTCGACCTGTAAATTTCAAAGTGTTTGAATCAATAATTACCAAGGTGCATTTTTGTTTTTATTATATTTAAGACTTCCATCGACAGAGCTCCGATAGCCTAATGGCTAGACCGTTGGGTTCCAAGCGCGTGGTACTGGGTTCGAGTCCCGGCCGGAACGAAAATCTTCCATGTATATATTTCTCTTCTAATTTGAAGATTCTTTTTTTTTTCAATTTCTTTCTTTTGCAAATATGGATTATTTATGTACGGAAGAAAATTCTGAGTCAGTTTAATCATTCGACCTTTAGATTTCAAAGATTTTAGATCAATAATTACTAAGGTGCATTTTTTGTTTTTATTATAATTAAGACACTGATCAACAGAGATCCGATAGTATATTGGCGAGAGCGTTGGGCTTCCATGAGTGTCGCCCTGGGTTCAAATCCCAGCCGGAAAGGAAATCTTAAATGCAAATATTTTTTTCTAATTTTATAATTCTTTTTTTTTTATTTTTCCCTTTTGCGAAGTCAGTCAGTCAGTCTGACAGTCAATCAGTCAAGCACTCAGTCATTCAGTCTCAGTCAGTCAGTCCAGTCAGTCAGTCACTCAGTCAGTCAGTTAGTCCTTCAGCCAGTCAGTCAAGCAGTCAGTCATTTAGTCTCAGTCAGTTAGTCCTTCAGCCAGTCAGTCAAGCAGTCAGTCATTTAGTCTCAGTCAGTCAGTCATTCAGTCAGTCAGTCAGTCAGGCAGTCAGTCAGTCAGTCAGTCGGTAAGTCCTGTGCAGTCAGTTAGTAACTAAAGCAGTCAGTCAGTCTCAGTCAGTCAGTCAGTCAGTCAGTCTCGGTCAGTCAGTCAGTCAGTCATTCAGTCAGTCAGTCAGTCAGGCAGTCAGTCAGTCGGTCAGCCTTATTCAGTCAGTCTGTCAGTCAGTCAGTCAGTCAGCCTTATTCAGTCAGTCTGTCAGTCATCCTTATTCAGTCAGTCTGTCAGTCAGTCAGTCGGTCAGTCCTGTCCAGTCAGTTTGTCAGTCAAGCAGTCAGTCAGGTAGTCAAGCAGTCAGTCAGTCAGTGTCAGTCAGTCATTTAGTCATTCAGTCAGTCAGTGAAATAGCCAGTCAGAGAGTCAAGCAGTCAGTCAGTCAGTCTCAGTCAGTCAGTTAGTCAGTCAGTCAGTCAGTCAGTCAGTCAGTCAGTCAGTCAGTCAGTCAGTCCAGTCTCAGTCAGTCAGGCAGTTAGTCAGTCAGTCTCGGTCAGTCAGTGAGTCAGTCAGTCAGTCTCGGTCAGTCAGTGAGTCAGTCAGTCAGTATCAGTCAGTCAGTGAGTCAGTCTGTCAGTCAGGCAGTATCAGTCAGGCAGTAAGACTCCGCTCGACAGAGCTCTGATAGTCTAATGGCTAGACCGCTGGTCTTCCAAGCGAGTGGCCTGGGTTCGAGTCCCAGCCGGAGCGAATATCTTCAATGTATATATTTCTTTTCTAATTTGAAAATTCTTTTTTTTTTCAATTTCTTTCCTTTGCAATTATTGATTATTTATGTAGGGAAGAAAATTCTGAGTCAGTTTAATTTTTCGTCACGAAGATTTCAAAGTGTTTAAATGAACAATTACCAAGGTGCATTTTTTGTTTTTATTATATTTAAAACTCCCACCGACAGTGCTCCCATAGACTAATGGCTAGAGTGTTAGGCTTCCAAGCGAGTGGCCCTGGGTTCGAGTCCCAGCCTGAAAGAAAATCTTCAATGTATACTTTTAGTTTCTAATTTGAAATTTCTTCTTCTTTTTTTTTAATTTTTCTCTTTTGCGAATATTGATTATTTATGTAGGGAGAAAAATTCTGAGTCAGTTTAATTATTCGACCTGTAAATTTCAAAGTGTTTGAATCAATAATTACCAAGGTGCATTTTTTGTTTTTATTATATTTAAGACTTCCATCGACAGAGCTCCGATAGCCTAATGGCTAGACCGTTGGGTTCCAAGCGCGTGGTACTGGGTTCGAGTCCCGGCCGGAACGAAAATCTTCCTTGTATATATTTCTCTTCTAATTTGAAGATTCTTTTTTTTTTTCAATTTCTTTCTTTTGCAAATATGGATTATTTATGTACGGAAGAAAATTCTGAGTCAGTTTAATCATTCGACCTTTAGATTTCAAAGATTTTAGATCAATAATTACTAAGGTGCATTTTTTGTTTTTATTATAATTAAGACACCGATCAACAGAGATCCGATAGTATATTGGCGAGAGCGTTGGGCTTCCATGAGTGTCGCCCTGGGTTCAAATCCCAGCCGGAAAGGAAATCTTAAATGCAAATATTTTTTTCTAATTTTATAATTCTTTTTTTTTATTTTTCCCTTTTGCGAAGTCAGTCAGTCAGTCTGACAGTCAATCAGTCAAGCACTCAGTCATTCAGTCTCAGTCAGTCAGTCCAGTCAGTCAGTCACTCAGTCAGTCAGTTAGTCCTTCAGCCAGTCAGTCAAGCAGTCAGTCATTTAGTCTCAGTCAGTCAGTCATTCAGTCAGTCAGTCAGTCAGGCAGTCAGTCAGTCAGTCAGTCGGTCAGTCCTGTGCAGTCAGTTAGTCACTAAAGCAGTCAGTCAGTCTCAGTCAGTCAGTCAGTCCAGTCCAGTCTCAGTCAGTCAGTCAGTCAGTCTCGGTCAGTCAGTCAGTCAGTCATTCAGTCAGTCAGTCAGTCAGGCAGTCAGTCAGTCGGTCAGCCTTATTCAGTCAGTCTGTCAGTCAGTCAGTCAGTCAGCCTTATTCAGTCAGTCTGTCAGTCATCCTTATTCAGTCAGTCTGTCAGTCAGTCAGTCGGTCAGTCCTGTCCAGTCAGTTAGTCAGTCAAGCAGTCAGTCAGGTAGTCAAGCAGTCAGTCAGTCAGTGTCAGTCAGTCATTTAGTCATTCAGTCAGTCAGTGAAATAGCCAGTCAGAGAGTCAAGCAGTCAGTCAGTCAGTCTCAGTCAGTCAGTTAGTCAGTCAGTCAGTCAGTCAGTCAGTCAGTCCAGTCTCAGTCAGTCAGGCAGTTAGTCAGTCAGTCTCGGTCAGTCAGTGAGTCAGTCAGTCAGTATCAGTCAGTCAGTGAGTCAGTCTGTCAGTCAGGCAGTATCAGTCAGGCAGTAAGACTCCGCTCGACAGAACTCCGATAGCCTAATGGCTAGACCGCTGGTCTTCCAAGCGAGTGGCCTGGGTTCGAGTCCCAGCCGGAGCGAATATCTTCAATGTATATATTTCTTTTCTAATTTGAAAATTCTTTTTTTTTTTCAATTTCTTTCCTTTGCAATTATTGATTATTTATGTAGGGAAGAAAATTCTGAGTCAGTTTAATTTTTCGACACGAAGATTTCAAAGTGTTTAAATAAACAATTACCAAGGTGCATTTTTTGTTTTTATTATATTTAAAACTCCCGCAGAGAGAGCTCCCATAGACTAATGGCTAGAGTGTTAGGCTTCCAAGCGAGTGGCCCTGGGTTCGAGTCCCAGCCTGAACGAAAATCTTCAATGTATACTTTTAGTTTCTAATTTGAAATTTCTTCTTCTTTTTTTTTTAATTTTTCTCTTTTGCGAATATTGATTATTTATGTAGGGAGAAAAATTCTGAGTCAGTTTAATTATTCGACCTGTAAATTTCAAAGTGTTTGAATCAATAATTACCAAGGTGCATTTTTTGTTTTTATTATATTTAAGACTTCCATCGACAGAGCTCCGATAGCCTAATGGCTAGACCGTTGGGTTCCAAGCGCGTGGTACTGGGTTCGAGTCCCGGCCGGAACGAAAATCTTCGATGTATATATTTCTCCTCTAATTTGAAGATTCTTTTTTTTTCAATTTCTTTCTTTTGCAAATATGGATTATTTATGTGCGGAAGAAAATTCTGAGTCAGTTTAATCATTCGACCTTTAGATTTCAAAGATTTTAGATCAATAATTACTAAGGTGCATTTTTTGTTTTTATTATAATTAAGACACCGATCAACAGAGATCCGATAGTATATTGGCGAGAGCGTTGGGCTTCCATGAGTGTCGCCCTGGGTTCAAATCCCAGCCGGAAAGGAAATCTTAAATGCAAATATTTTTTTCTAATTTTATAATTCTTTTTTTTTATTTTTCCCTTTTGCGAAGTCAGTCAGTCAGTCTGACAGTCAATCAGTCAAGCACTCAGTCATTCAGTCTCAGTCAGTCAGTCCAGTCAGTCAGTCACTCAGTCAGTCAGTTAGTCCTTCAGCCAGTCAGTCAAGCAGTCAGTCATTTAGTCTCAGTCAGTCAGTCATTCAGTCAGTCAGTCAGTCAGGCAGTCAGTCAGTCGGTCAGTCCTGTGCAGTCAGTTAGTCACTAAAGCAGTCAGTCAGTCTCAGTCAGTCAGTCAGTCAGTCAGTCCAGTCCAGTCTCAGTCAGTCAGTCTCGGTCAGTCAGTCAGTCAGTCATTCAGTCAGTCAGTCAGTCAGGCAGTCAGTCAGTCGGTCAGCCTTATTCAGTCAGTCTGTCAGTCAGTCAGTCAGTCAGCCTTATTCAGTCAGTCTGTCAGTCATCCTTATTTAGTCAGTCTGTCAGTCAGTCAGTCGGTCAGTCCTGTCCAGTCAGTTAGTCAGTCAAGCAGTCAGTCAGGTAGTCAAGCAGTCAGTCAGTCAGTGTCAGTCAGTCATTTAGTCATTCAGTCAGTCAGTGAAATAGCCAGTCAGAGAGTCAAGCAGTCAGTCAGTCAGTCTCAGTCAGTCAGTTAGTCAGTCAGTCAGTCAGTCAGTCAGTCAGTCAGTCCAGTCTCAGTCAGTCAGGCAGTTAGTCAGTCAGTCTCGGTCAGTCAGTCAGTATCAGTCAGTCAGTGAGTCAGTCTGTCAGTCAGGCAGTATCAGTCAGGCAGTAAGACTCCGCTCGACAGAACTCCGATAGCCTAATGGCTTGACCGCTGGTCTTCCAAGCGAGTGGCCTGGGTTCGAGTCCCAGCCGGAGCGAATATCTTCAATGTATATATTTCTTTTCTAATTTGAAAATTCTTTTTTTTTTCAATTTCTTTCCTTTGCAATTATTGATTATTTATGTAGGGAAGAAAATTCTGAGTCAGTTTAATTTTTCGACACGAAGATTTCAAAGTGTTTAAATAAACAATTACCAAGGTGCATTTTTTGTTTTTATTATATTTAAAACTCCCACCGACAGAGCTCCCATAGACTAATGGCTAGAGTGTTAGGCTTCCAAGCGAGTGGCCCTGGGTTCGAGTCCCAGCCTGAACGAAAATCTTCAATGTATACTTTTAGTTTCTAATTTGAAATTTCTTCTTCTTTTTTTTTAAATTTTTCTCTTTTGCGAATATTGATTATTTATGTAGGGAGAAAAATTCTGAGTCAGTTTAATTATTCGACCTGTAAATTTCAAAGTGTTTGAATCAATAATTACCAAGGTGCATTTTTTGTTTTTATTATATTTAAGACTTCCATCGACAGAGCTCCGATAGCCTAATGGCTAGACCGTTGGGTTCCAAGCGCGTGGTACTGGGTTCGAGTCCCGGCCGGAACGAAAATCTTCCATGTATATATTTCTCTTCTAATTTGAAGATTCTTTTTTTTTCAATTTCTTTCTTTTGCAAATATGGAATATTTATGTACGGAAGAAAATTCTGAGTCAGTTTAATCATTCGACCTTTAGATTTCAAAGATTTTAGATCAATAATTACTAAGGTGCATTTTTTGTTTTTATTATAATTAAGACACCGATCAACAGAGATCCGATAGTATATTGGCGAGAGCGTTGGGCTTCCATGAGTGTCGCCCTGGGTTCAAATCCCAGCCGGAAAGGAAATCTTAAATGCAAATATTTTTTTCTAATTTTATAATTCTTTTTTTTTTATTTTTCCCTTTTGCGAAGTCAGTCAGTCAGTCTGACAGTCAATCAGTCAAGCACTCAGTCATTCAGTCTCAGTCAGTCAGTCCAGTCAGTCAGTCACTCAGTCAGTCAGTTAGTCCTTCAGCCAGTCAGTCAAGTAGTCAGTCATTTAGTCTCAGTCAGTCAGTCATTCAGTCAGTCAGTCAGTCAGGCAGTCAGTCAGTCAGTCAGTCGGTCAGTCCTGTGCAGTCAGTTAGTCACTAAAGCAGTCAGTCAGTCTCAGTCAGTCAGTCAGTCAGTCAGTCCAGTCTCAGTCAGTCAGTCAGTCAGTCAGTCTCGGTCAGTCAGTCAGTCAGTCATTCAGTCAGTCAGTCAGGCAGTCAGTCAGTCAGTCGGTCAGCCTTATTCAGTCAGTCTGTCAGTCAATCAGTCAGTCAGCCTTATTCAGTCAGTCTGTCAGTCATCCTTATTCAGTCAGTCTGTCAGTCAGTCAGTCGGTCAGTCCTGTCCAGTCAGTTAGTCAGTCAAGCAGTCAGTCAGGTAGTCAAGCAGTCAGTCAGTCAGTGTCAGTCAGTCATTTAGTCATTCAGTCAGTCAGTGAAATAGCCAGTCAGAGAGTCAAGCAGTCAGTCAGTCAGTCTCAGTCAGTCAGTTAGTCAGTCAGTCAGTCAGTCAGTCCAGTCTCAGTCAGTCAGGCAGTTAGTCAGTCAGTCTCGGTCAGTCAGTGAGTCAGTCAGTCAGTATCAGTCAGTCAGTGAGTCAGTCTGTCAGTCAGGCAGTATCAGTCAGGCAGTAAGACTCCGCTCGACAGAACTCCGATAGCCTAATGGCTAGACCGCTGGTCTTCCAAGCGAGTGGCCTGGGTTCGAGTCCCAGCCGGAGCGAATATTTTCAATGTATATATTTCTTTTCTAATTTGAAAATTCTTTTTTTTTTCAATTTCTTTCCTTTGCAATTATTGATTATTTATGTAGGGAAGAAAATTCTGAGTCAGTTTAATTTTTCGACACGAAGATTTCAAAGTGTTTAAATAAACAATTACCAAGGTGCATTTTTTGTTTTTATTATATTTAAAACTCCCACCGACAGAGCTCCCATAGACTAATGGCTAGAGTGTTAGGCTTCCAAGCGAGTGGCCCTGGGTTCGTGTCCCAGCCTGAACGAAAATCTTCAATGTATACTTTTAGTTTCTAATTTGAAATTTCTTCTTCTTTTTTTTTTAATTTTTCTCTTTTGCGAATATTGATTATTTATGTAGGGAGAAAAATTCTGAGTCAGTTTAATTATTCGACCTGTAAATTTCAAAGTGTTTGAATCAATAATTACCAAGGTGCATTTTTTGTTTTTATTATATTTAAGACTTCCATCGAAAGAGCTCCGATAGCCTAATGGCTAGACCGTTGGGGTCCAAGCGCGTGGTACTGGGTTCGAGTCCCGGCCGGAACGAAAATCTTCCATGTATATATTTCTCTTCTAATTTGAAGATTCTTTTTTTTTCCATTTCTTTCTTTTGCAAATATGGATTATTTATGTACGGAAGAAAATTCTGAGTCAGTTTAATCATTCGACCTTTAGATTTCAAAGATTTTAGATCAATAATTACTAAGGTGCATTTTTTGTTTTTATTATAATTAAGACACCGATCAACAGAGATCCGATAGTATATTGGCGAAAGCGTTGGGCTTCCATGAGTGTCGCCCTGGGTTCAAATCCCAGCCGGAAAGGAAATCTTAAATGCAAATATTTTTTTCTAATTTTATAATTCTTTTTTTTTTATTTTTCCCTTTTGCGAAGTCAGTCAGTCAGTCTGACAGTCAATCAGTCAAGCACTCAGTCATTCAGTCTCAGTCAGTCAGTCCAGTCAGTCAGTCACTCAGTCAGTCAGTTAGTCCTTCTGCCAGTCAGTCAAGCAGTCTGTCATTTAGTCTCAGTCAGTCAGTCATTCAGTCAGTCAGTCAGTCAGTCAGTCGGTCAGTCCTGTGCAGTCAGTTAGTCACTAAAGCAGTCAGTCAGTCTCAGTCAGTCAGTCAGTCAGTCAGTCAGTCAGTCCAGTCCAGTCTCAGTCAGTCAGTCAGTCAGTCTCGGTCAGTCAGTCAGTCAGTCATTCAGTCAGTCAGTCAGTCAGGCAGTCAGTCAGTCGGTCAGCCTTATTCAGTCAGTCTGTCAGTCAGTCAGTCTGTCATTCAGGCAGTCAGTCAGTCAGTCAGTCGGTCAGTCCTGTGCAGTCAGTTAGTCACTAAAGCAGTCAGTCAGTCTCAGTCAGTCAGTCAGTCCAGTCTTAATCAGTCAGTCAGTCAGTCAGTCTCGGTCAGTCAGTCAGTCAGTCATTCAGTCAGTCAGTCAGGCAGTCAGTCAGTCAGTCGGTCAGCCTTATTCAGTCAGTCTGTCAGTCAATCAGTCAGTCAGCCTTATTCAGTCAGTCTGTCAGTCATCCTTATTCAGTCAGTCTGTCAGTCAGTCAGTCGGTCAGTCCTGTCCAGTCAGTTAGTCAGTCAAGCAGTCAGTCAGGTAGTCAAGCAGTCAGTCAGTCAGTGTCAGTCAGTCATTTAGTCATTCAGTCAGTCAGTAAAATAGCCAGTCAGAGAGTCAAGCAGTCAGTCAGTCAGTCTCAGTCAGTCAGTTAGTCAGTCAGTCAGTCAGTCAGTCAGTCAGTCCAGTCTCAGTCAGTCAGGCAGTTAGTCAGTCAGTCTCGGTCAGTCAGTGAGTCAGTCAGTCAGTATCAGTCAGTCAGTGAGTCAGTCTGTCAGTCAGGCAGTATCAGTCAGGCAGTAAGACTCCGCTCGACAGAACTCCGATAGCCTAATGGCTAGACCGCTGGTCTTCCAAGCGAGTGGCCTGGGTTCGAGTCCCAGCCGGAGCGAATATTTTCAATGTATATATTTCTTTTCTAATTTGAAAATTCTTTTTTTTTTCAATTTCTTTCCTTTGCAATTATTGATTATTTATGTAGGGAAGAAAATTCTGAGTCAGTTTAATTTTTCGACACGAAGATTTCAAAGTGTTTAAATAAACAATTACCAAGGTGCATTTTTTGTTTTTATTATATTTAAAACTCCCACCGACAGAGCTCCCATAGACTAATGGCTAGAGTGTTAGGCTTCCAAGCGAGTGGCCCTGGGTTCGTGTCCCAGCCTGAACGAAAATCTTCAATGTATACTTTTAGTTTCTAATTTGAAATTTCTTCTTCTTTTTTTTTTAATTTTTCTCTTTTGCGAATATTGATTATTTATGTAGGGAGAAAAATTCTGAGTCAGTTTAATTATTCGACCTGTAAATTTCAAAGTGTTTGAATCAATAATTACCAAGGTGCATTTTTTGTTTTTATTATATTTAAGACTTCCATCGAAAGAGCTCCGATAGCCTAATGGCTAGACCGTTGGGGTCCAAGCGCGTGGTACTGGGTTCGAGTCCCGGCCGGAACGAAAATCTTCCATGTATATATTTCTCTTCTAATTTGAAGATTCTTTTTTTTTTCAATTTCTTTCTTTTGCAAATATGGATTATTTATGTACGGAAGAAAATTCTGAGTCAGTTTAATCATTCGACCTTTAGATTTCAAAGATTTTAGATCAATAATTACTAAGGTGCATTTTTTGTTTTTATTATAATTAAGACACCGATCAACAGAGATCCGATAGTATATTGGCGAAAGCGTTGGGCTTCCATGAGTGTCGCCCTGGGTTCAAATCCCAGCCGGAAAGGAAATCTTAAATGCAAATATTTTTTTCTAATTTTATAATTCTTTTTTTTTATTTTTCCCTTTTGCGAAGTCAGTCAGTCAGTCTGACAGTCAATCAGTCAAGCACTCAGTCATTCAGTCTCAGTCAGTCAGTCCAGTCAGTCAGTCAGTCAGTCGGTCAGTCCTGTGCAGTCAGTTAGTCACTAAAGCAGTCAGTCAGTCTCAGTCAGTCAGTCAGTCAGTCAGTCCAGTCCAGTCTCAGTCAGTCAGTCAGTCAGTCTCGGTCAGTCAGTCAGTCAGTCATTCAGTCAGTCAGTCAGTCAGGCAGTCAGTCAGTCGGTCAGCCTTATTCAGTCAGTCTGTCAGTCAGTCAGTCAGTCAGCCTTATTCAGTCAGTCTGTCAGTCAGTCAGTCGGTCAGTCCTGTCCAGTCAGTTAGTCAGTCAAGCAGTCAGTCAGGTAGTCAAGCAGTCAGTCAGTCAGTGTCAGTCAGTCATTTAGTCATTCAGTCAGTCAGTGAAATAGCCAGTCAGAGAGTCAAGCAGTCAGTCAGTCAGTCTCAGTCAGTCTCAGTCAGTCAGTTAGTCAGTCAGTCAGTCAGTCAGTCAGTCAGTCCAGTCTCAGTCAGTCAGGCAGTTAGTCAGTCAGTCTCGGTCAGTCAGTGAGTCAGTCAGTCAGTATCAGTCAGTCAGTGAGTCAGTCTGTCAGTCAGGCAGTATCAGTCAGGCAGTAAGACTCCGCTCGACAGAACTCCGATAGCCTAATGGCTAGACCGCTGGTCTTCCAAGCGAGTGGCCTGGGTTCGAGTCCCAGCCGGAGCGAATATCTTCAATGTATATATTTCTTTTCTAATTTGAAAATTCTTTTTTTTTTCAATTTCTTTCCTTTGCAATTATTGATTATTTATGTAGGGAAGAAAATTCTGAGTCAGTTTAATTTTTCGCCACGAAGATTTCAAAGTGTTTAAATAAACAATTACCAAGGTGCATTTTTTGTTTTTATTATATTTAAAACTCCCACCGACAGAGCTCCCATAGACTAATGGCTAGAGTGTTAGGCTTCCAAGCGAATGGCCCTGGGTTCGAGTCCCAGCCTGAACGAAAATCTTCAATGTATACTTTTAGTTTCTAATTTGAAATTTCTTCTTCTTTTTTTTTTAATTTTTCTCTTTTGCGAATATTGATTATTTATGTAGGGAGAAAAATTCTGAGTCAGTTTAATTATTCGACCTGTAAATTTCAAAGTGTTTGAATCAATAATTACCAAGGTGCATTTTTTGTTTTTATTATATTTAAGACTTCCATCGACAGAGCTCCGATAGCCTAATGGCTAGACCGTTGGGTTCCTAGCGCGTGGTACTGGGTTCGAGTCCCGGCCGGAAAGGAAATCTTAAATGCAAATATTTTTTTCTAATTTTATAATTCTTTTTTTTTATTTTTTCCTTTTGCGAAGTCAGTCAGTCAGTCTGACAGTCAATCAGTCAAGCACTCAGTCATTCAGTCTCAGTCAGTCAGTCCAGTCAGTCAGTCACTCAGTCAGTCAGTTAGTCCTTCAGCCAGTCAGTCAAGCAGTCAGTCATTTAGTCTCAGTCAGTCAGTCATTCAGTCAGTCAGTCAGTCAGGCAGTCAGTCAGTCAGTCAGTCGGTCAGTCCTGTGCAGTCAGTTAGTCACTAAAGCAGTCAGTCAGTCTCAGTCAGTCAGTCAGTCAGTCAGTCCAGTCCAGTCTCAGTCAGTCAGTCAGTCTCGGTCAGTCAGTCAGTCAGTCATTCAGTCAGTCAGTCAGTCAGGCAGTCAGTCAGTCGGTCAATCTTATTCAGTCAGTCTGTCAGTCAGTCAGGCAGTCAGCCTTATTCAGTCAGTCTGTCAGTCATCCTTATTCAGTCAGTCTGTCAGTCAGTCCTGTCCAGTCAGTTAGTCAGTCAAGCAGTCAGTCAGGTAGTCAAGCAGTCAGTCAGTCAGTGTCAGTCAGTCATTTAGTCATTCAGTCAGTCAGTGAAATAGCCAGTCAGAGAGTCAAGCAGTGAGTCAGTCAGTCTCAGTCAGTCAGTTAGTCAGTCAGTCAGTCAGTCAGTCAGTCCAGTCTCAGTCAGTCAGGCAGTTAGTCAGTCAGTCTCGGTCAGTCAGTGAGTCAGTCAGTCAGTATCAGTCAGTCAGTGAATCAGTCTGTCAGTCAGGCAGTATCAGTCAGGCAGTAAGACTCCGCTCGACAGAACTCCGATAGCCTAATGGCTAGACCGCTGGTCTTCCAAGCGAGTGGCCTGGGTTCGAGTTTCAGCCGGAGCGAATATCTTCAATGTATATATTTCTTTTCTAATTTGAAAATTCTTTTTTTTTTCAATTTCTTTCCTTTGCAATTATTGATTATTTATGTAGGGAAGAAAATTCTGAGTCAGTTTAATTTTTCGACACGAAGATTTCAAAGTGTTTAAATAAACAATTACCAAGGTGCATTTTTTGTTTTTATTATATTTAAAACTCCCACCGACAGAGCTCCCATAGACTAATGGCTAGAGTGTTAGGCTTCCAAGCGAATGGCCCTGGGTTCGAGTCCCAGCCTGAACGAAAATCTTCAATGTATACTTTTAGTTTCTAATTTGAAATTTCTTCTTCTTTTTTTTTTAATTTTTCTCTTTTGCGAATATTGATTATTTATGTAGGGAGAAAAATTCTGAGTCAGTTTAATTATTCGACCTGTAAATTTCAAAGTGTTTGAATCAATAATTACCAAGGTGCATTTTTTGTTTTTATTATATTTAAGACTTCCATCGACAGAGCTCCGATAGCCTAATGGCTAGACCGTTGGGTTCCTAACGCGTGGTACTGGGTTCGAGTCCCGGCCGGAAAGGAAATCTTAAATGCAAATATTTTTTTCTAATTTTATAATTCTTTTTTTTTATTTTTTCCTTTTGCGAAGTCAGTCAGTCAGTCTGACAGTCAATCAGTCAAGCACTCAGTCATTCAGTCTCAGTCAGTCAGTCCAGTCAGTCAGTCACTCAGTCAGTCAGTTAGTCCTTCAGCCAGTCAGTCAAGCAGTCAGTCATTTAGTCTCAGTCAGTCAGTCATTCAGTCAGTCAGTCAGTCAGGCAGTCAGTCAGTCAGTCAGTCGGTCAGTCCTGTGCAGTCAGTTAGTCACTAAAGCAGTCAGTCAGTCTCAGTCAGTCAGTCAGTCAGTCAGTCCAGTCCAGTCTCAGTCAGTCAGTCAGTCAGTCTCGGTCAGTCAGTCAGTCAGTCATTCAGTCAGTCAGTCAGTCAGGCAGTCAGTCAGTCGGTCAATCTTATTCAGTCAGTCTGTCAGTCAGTCAGTCAGTCAGCCTTATTCAGTCAGTCTGTCAGTCATCCTTATTCAGTCAGTCTGTCAGTCAGTCCTGTCCAGTCAGTTAGTCAGTCAAGCAGTCAGTCAGGTAGTCAAGCAGTCAGTCAGTCAGTGTCAGTCAGTCATTTAGTCATTCAGTCAGTCAGTGAAATAGCCAGTCAGAGAGTCAAGCAGTGAGTCAGTCAGTCTCAGTCAGTCAGTTAGTCAGTCAGTCAGTCAGTCAGTCAGTCAGTCCAGTCTCAGTCAGTCAGGCAGTTAGTCAGTCAGTCTCGGTCAGTCAGTGAGTCAGTCTCAGTCAGTCAGTTAGTCAGTCAGTCAGTCAGTCAGTCAGTCAGTCCAGTCTCAGTCAGTCAGGCAGTTAGTCAGTCAGTCTCGGTCAGTCAGTGAGTCAGTCTCAGTCAGTCAGTTAGTCAGTCAGTCAGTCAGTCAGTCAGTCAGTCCAGTCTCAGTCAGTCAGGCAGTTAGTCAGTCAGTCTCGGTCAGTCAGTGAGTCAGTCAGTCAGTATCAGTCAGTCAGTGATTCAGTCTGTCAGTCAGGCAGTATCAGTCAGGCAGTAAGACTCCGCTCGACAGAACTCCGATAGCCTAAAGGCTAGACCGCTGGTCTTCCAAGCGAGTGGCCTGGGTTCGAGTCCCAGCCGGAGCGAATATCTTCAATGTATATATTTCTTTTCTAATTTGAAAATTCTTTTTTTTTTCAATTTCTTTCCTTTGCAATTATTGATTATTTATGTAGGGAAGAAAATTCTGAGTCAGTTTAATTTTTCGACACGAAGATTTCAAAGTGTTTAAATAAACAATTACCAAGGTGCATTTTTTGTTTTTATTATATTTAAAACTCCCACCGACAGAGCTCCCATAGACTAATGGCTAGAGTGTTAGGCTTCCAAGCGAGTGGCCCTGGGTACGAGTCCCAGCCTGAACGAAAATCTTCAATGTATAATTTTAGTTTCTAATTTGAAATTTCTTCTTCTTTTTTTTTTAATTTTTCTCTTTTGCGAATATTGATTATTTATGTAGGGAGAAAAATTCTGAGTCAGTTTAATTATTCGACCTGTAAATTTCAAAGTGTTTGAATCAATAATTACCAAGGTGCATTTTTTGTTTTTATTATATTTAAGACTTCCATAGACAGAGCTCCGATAGCCTAATGGCTAGACCGTTGGGTTCCAAGCGCGTGGTACTGGGTTCGAGTCCCGGCCGGAACGAAAATCTTCCATGTATATATTTCTCTTCTAATTTGAAGATTCTTTTTTTTTTCAATTTCTTTCTTTTGCAAATATGGATTATTTATGTACGGAAGAAAATTCTGAGTCAGTTTAATCATTCGACCTTTAGATTTCAAAGATTTTAGATCAATAATTACTAAGGTGCATTTTTTGTTTTTATTATAATTAAGACACCGATCAACAGAGATCCGATAGTATATTGGCGAGAGCGTTGGGCTTCCATGAGTGTCGCCCTGGGTTCAAATCCCAGCCGGAAAGGAAATCTTAAATGCAAATATTTTTTTCTAATTTTTTTTTTATTTTTCCCTTTTGCGAAGTCAGTCAGTCAGTCTGACAGTCAATCAGTCAAGCACTCAGTCATTCAGTCTCAGTCAGTCAGTCCAGTCAGTCAGTCACTCAGTCAGTCAGTTAGTCCTTCAGCCAGTCAGTCAAGCAGTCAGTCATTTAGTCTCAGTCAGTCAGTCATTCAGTCAGTCAGTCAGTCAGGCAGTCAGTCAGTCAGTCAGTCGGTCAGTTCTGTGCAGTCAGTTAGTCACTAAAGCAGTCAGTCAGTCTCAGTTAGTCAGTCAGTCAGTCAGTCCAGTCCAGTCTCAGTCAGTCAGTCAGTCAGTCTCGGTCAGTCAGTCAGTCAGTCATTCAGTCAGTCAATCAGTCAGGCAGTCAGTCAGTCGGTCAGCCTTATTCAGTCAGTCTGTCAGTCAGTCAGCCTTATTCAGTCAGTCTGTCAGTCATCCTTATTCAGTCAGTCTGTCAGTCAGTCAGTCGGTCAGTCCTGTCCAGTCAGTTAGTCAGTCAAGCAGTCAGTCAGGTAGTCAAGCAGTCAGTCAGTCAGTGTCAGTCAGTCATTTAGTCATTCAGTCAGTCAGTGAAATAGCCAGTCAGAGAGTCAAGCAGTCAGTCAGTCAGTCTCAGTCAGTCAGTTAGTCAGTCAGTCAGTCAGTCAGTCAGTCAGTCCAGTCTCAGTCAGTCAGGCAGTTAGTCAGTCAGTCTCGGTCAGTCAGTGAGTCAGTCAGTCAGTATCAGTCAGTCAGTGAGTCAGTCTGTCAGTCAGGCAGTATCAGTCAGGCAGTAAGACTCCGCTCGACAGAACTCCGATAGCCTAATGGCTAGACCGCTGGTCTTCCAAGCGAGTGGCCTGGGTTCGAGTCCCAGCCGGAGCGAATATCTTCAATGTATGTATTTCTTTTCTAATTTGAAAATTCTTTTTTTTTCAATTTCTTTCCTTTGCAATTATTGATTATTTATGTAGGGAAGAAAATTCTGAGTCAGTTTAATTTTTCGACACGAAGATTTCAAAGTGTTTAAATAAACAATTACCAATGTGCATTTTTTGTTTTTATTATATTTAAAACTCCCACCGACAGAGCTCCCATAGACTAATGGCTAGAGTGTAAGGCTTCCAAGCGAGTGGCCCTGGGTTCGAGTCCCAGCCTGAACGAAAATCTTTAATGTGTACTTTTAGTTTCTAATTTGAAATTTCTTCTTCTTTTTTTTTTAATTTTTCTCTTTTGCGAATATTGATTATTTATGTAGGGAGAAAAATTCTGAGTCAGTTTAATTATTCGACCTGTAAATTTCAAAGTGTTTGAATCAATAATTACCAAGGTGCATTTTTTGTTTTTATTATATTTAAGACTTCCATCGACCGAGCTCCGATAGCCTAATGGCTAGACCGTTGGGTTCCTAGCGCGTGGTACTGGGTTCGAGTCCCGGCCGGAAAGGAAATCTTAAATGCAAATATTTTTTTCTAATTTTATAATTCTTTTTTTTTTATTTTTCCCTTTTGCGAAGTCAGTCAGTCAGTCTGACAGTCAATCAGTCAAGCACTCAGTCATTCAGTCTCAGTCAGTCAGTCCAGTCAGTCAGTCACTCAGTCAGTCAGTTAGTCCTTCAGCCAGTCAGTCAAGCGGTCAGTCATTTAGTCTCAGTCAGTCAGTCATTCAGTCAGTCAGTCAGTCAGGCAGTCAGTCAGTCAGTCAGTCGGTCAGTCCTGTGCAGTCAGTTAGTCACTAAAGCAGTCAGTCAGTCTCAGTCAGTCAGTCAGTCACTAAAGCAGTCAGTCAGTCTCAGTCAGTCAGTCAGTCAGTCAGTCAGTCCAGTCCAGTCTCAGTCAGTCAGTCAGTCAGTCTCGGTCAGTCAGTCAGTCAGTCATTCAGTCAGTCAGGCAGTCAGTCAGTCGGTCAGCCTTATTCAGTCAGTCTGTCAGTCAGTCAGTCAGTCAGCCTTATTCAGTCAGTCTGTCAGTCATCCTTATTCAGTCAGTCTGTCAGTCAGTCAGTCGGTCAGTCCTGTCCAGTCAGTTAGTCAGTCAAGCAGTCAGTCAGGTAGTCAAGCAGTCAGTCAGTCAGTCAGTCATTTAGTCATTCAGTCAGTCAGTGAAATAGCCAGTCAGAGAGTCAAGCAGTCAGTCAGTCAGTCTCAGTCAGTCAGTCAGTCAGTCAGTCAGTCCAGTCTCAGTCAGTCAGGCAGTTAGTCAGTCAGTCTCGGTCAGTCAGTGAGTCAGTCAGTCAGTATCAGTCAGTCAGTGAGTCAGTCTGTCAGTCAGGCAGTATCAGTCAGGCAGTAAGACTCCGCTCGACAGAACTCCGATAGCCTAATGGCTAGACCGCTGGTCTTCCAAGCGAGTGGCCTGGGTTCGAGTCCCAGCCGGAGCGAATATCTTCAATGTATATATTTCTTTTCTAATTTGAAAATTCTTTTTTTTTTTCAATTTCTTTCCTTTGCAATTATTGATTATTTATGTAGGGAAGAAAATTCTGAGTCAGTTTAATTTTTCGACACGAAGATTTCAAAGTGTTTAAATAAACAATTACCAAGGTGCATTTTTTGTTTTTATTATATTTAAAACTCCCACCGACAGAGCTCCCATAGACTAATGGCTAGAGTGTTAGGCTTCCAAGCGAGTGGCCCTGGGTTCGAGTCCCAGCCTGAACGAAAATCTTCAATGTATACTTTTAGTTTCTAATTTGAAATTTCTTCTTCTTTTTTTTTAATTTTTTTCTTTTGCGAATATTGATTATTTATGTAAGGAGAAAAATTCTGAGTCAGTTTAATTATTCGACCTGTAAATTTCAAGGTGTTTGAATCAATAATTACCAAGGTGCATTTTTTGTTTTTATTATATTTAAGACTTCCATCGACAGAGCTCTGATAGCCTAATGGCTAGACCGTTGGGTTCCAAGCGCGTGGTACTGGGTTCGAGTCCCGGCCGGAACGAAAATCTTGCATGTATATATTTCTCTTCTAATTTGAAGATTCTTTTTTTTTCAATTTCTTTCTTTTGCAAATATGGATTATTTATGTACGGAAGAAAATTCTGAGTCAGTTTAATCATTCGAACTTTAGATTTCAAAGATTTTAGATCAATAATTACTAAGGTGCATTTTTTGTTTTTATTATAATTAAGACACCGATCAACAGAGATCCGATAGTATATTGGCGAGAGCGTTGGGCTTCCATGAGTGTCGCCCTGGGTTCAAATCCCAGCCGGAAATTAAATCTTAAATGCAAATATTTTTTTCTAATTTTATAATTCTTTTTTTTTTATTTTTCCCTTTTGCGAAGTCAGTCAGTCAGTCTGACAGTCAATCAGTCAAGCACTCAGTCATTCAGTCTCAGTCAGTCAGTCCAGTCAGTCAGTCACTCAGTCAGTCAGTTAGTCCTTCAGCCAGTCAGTCAAGCAGTCAGTCATTTAGTCTCAGTCAGTCAGTCATTCAGTCAGTCAGTCAGTCAGGCAGTCAGTCAGTCAGTCAGTCGGTCAGTCCTGTGCAGTCAGTTAGTCACTAAAGCAGTCAGTCAGTCTCAGTCAGTCAGTCAGTCAGTCAGTCCAGTCCAGTCTCAGTCAGTCAGTCAGTCATTCAGTCAGTCAGTCAGTCAGGCAGTCAGTCAGTCAGTCAGCCTTATTCAGTCAGTCTGTCAGTCATCCTTATTCAGTCAGTCTGTCAGTCAGTCAGTCAGTCCAGTCTCAGTCAGTCAGGCAGTTAGTCAGTCAGTCTCGGTCAGTCAGTGAGTCAGTCAGTCAGTATCAGTCAGTCAGTGAGTCAGTCTGTCAGTCAGGCAGTATCAGTCAGGCAGTAAGACTCCGCTCGACAGAACTCCGATAGCCTAATGGCTAGACCGCTGGTCTTCCAAGCGAGTGGCCTGGGTTCGAGTCCCAGCCGGAGCGAATATCTTCAATGTATATATTTCTTTTCTAATTTGAAAATTCTTTTTTTTTTTTCAATTTCTTTCCTTTGCAATTATTGATTATTTATGTAGGGAAGAAAATTCTGAGTCAGTTTAATTTTTCGACACGAAGATTTCAAAGTGTTTAAATAAACAATTACCAAGGTGCATTTTTTGTTTTTATTATATTTAAAACTCCCACCGACAGAGCTCCCATAGACTAATGGCTAGAGTGTTAGGCTTCCAAGCGAGTGGCCCTGGGTTCGAGTCCCAGCCTGAACGAAAATCTTCAATGTATACTTTTAGTTTCTAATTTGAAATTTCTTCTTCTTTTTTTTTTAATTTTTTTCTTTTGCGAATATTGATTATTTATGTAAGGAGAAAAATTCTGAGTCAGTTTAATTATTCGACCTGTAAAATTCAAGGTGTTTGAATCAATAATTACCAAGGTGCATTTTTTGTTTTTATTATATTTAAGACTTCCATCGACAGAGCTCTGATAGCCTAATGGCTAGACCGTTGGGTTCCAAGCGCGTGGTACTGGGTTCGAGTCCCGGCCGGAACGAAAATCTTGCATGTATATATTTCTCTTCTAATTTGAAGATTCTTTTTTTTTCAATTTCTTTCTTTTGCAAATATGGATTATTTATGTACGGAAGAAAATTCTGAGTCAGTTTAATCATTCGAACTTTAGATTTCAAAGATTTTAGATCAATAATTACTAAGGTGCATTTTTTGTTTTTATTATAATTAAGACACCGATCAACAGAGATCCGATAGTATATTGGCGAGAGCGTTGGGCTTCCATGAGTGTCGCCCTGGGTTCAAATCCCAGCCGGAAAGGAAATCTTAAATGCAAATATTTTTTTCTAATTTTATAATTCTTTTTTTTTTTATTTTTCCCTTTTGCGAAGTCAGTCAGTCAGTCTGACAGTCAATCAGTCAAGCACTCAGTCATTCAGTCTCAGTCAGTCAGTCCAGTCAGTCAGTCACTCAGTCAGTCAGTTAGTCCTTCAGCCAGTCAGTCAAGCAGTCAGTCATTTAGTCTCAGTCAGTCAGTCATTCAGTCAGTCAGTCAGTCAGGCAGTCAGTCAGTCAGTCAGTCGGTCAGTCCTGTGCAGTCAGTTAGTCACTAAAGCAGTCAGTCAGTCTCAGTCAGTCAGTCAGTCAGTCAGTCCAGTCCAGTCTCAGTCAGTCAGTCAGTCATTCAGTCAGTCAGTCAGTCAGGCAGTCAGTCAGTCAGTCAGCCTTATTCAGTCAGTCTGTCAGTCATCCTTATTCAGTCAGTCTGTCAGTCAGTCAGTCGGTCAGTCCTGTCCAGTCAGTTAGTCAGTCAAGCAGTCAGTCAGGTAGTCAAGCAGTCAGTCAGTCAGTGTCAGTCAGTCATTTAGTCATTCAGTCAGTCAGTGAAATAGCCAGTCAGAGAGTCAAGCAGTCAGTCAGTCAGTCTCAGTCAGTCAGTTAGTCAGTCAGTCAGTCAGCCAGTCAGTCAGTCCAGTCTCAGTCAGTCAGGCAGTTAGTCAGTCAGTCTCGGTCAGTCAGTGAGTCAGTCAGTCAGTATCAGTCAGTCAGTGATTCAGTCTGTCAGTCAGGCAGTATCAGTCAGGCAGTAAGACTCCGCTCGACAGAACTCCGATAGCCTAATGGCTAGACCGCTGGTCTTCCAAGCGAGTGGCCTGGGTTCGAGTCCCAGCCGGAGCGAATATCTTCAATGTATATATTTCTTTTCTAATTTGAAAATTCTTTTTTTTTTCAATTTCTTTCCTTTGCAATTATTGATTATTTATGTAGGGAAGAAAATTCTGAGTCAGTTTAATTTTTCGACACGAAGATTTCAAAGTGTTTAAATAAACAATTACCAAGGTGCATTTTTTGTTTTTATTATATTTAAAACTCCCACCGACAGAGCTCCCATAGACTAATGGCTAGAGTGTTAGGCTTCCAAGCGAGTGGCCCTGGGTTCGAGTCCCAGCCTGAACGAAAATCTTCTATGTATACTTTTAGTTTCTAATTTGAAATTTCTTCTTCTTTTTTTTTTTTAATTTTTCTCTTTTGCGAATATTGATTATTTATGTAGGGAGAAAAATTCTGAGTCAGTTTAATTATTCGACCTGTAAATTTCAAAGTGTTTGAATCAATAATTATCAAGGTGCATTTTTTGTTTTTATTATATTTAAGACTTCCATCGACAGAGCTCCGATAGCCTAATGGCTAGACCGTTGGGTTCCTAGCGCGTGGTACTGGGTTCGAGTCCCGGCCGGAAAGGAAATCTTAAATGCAAATGTTTTTTTTTCTAATTTTATAATTCTTTTTTTTTTATTTTTCCCTTTTGCGAAGTCAGTCAGTCAGTCTGACAGTCAATCAGTCAAGCACTCAGTCATTCAGTCTCAGTCAGTCAGTCCAGTCAGTCAGTGACTCAGTCAGTCAGTTAGTCCTTCAGCCAGTCAGTCGAGCAGTCAGTCATTTAGTCTCAGTCAGTCAGTCATTCAGTCAGTCAGTCAGTCAGGCAGTCAGTCAGTCAGTCAGTCGGTCAGTCCTGTGCAGTCAGTTAGTCACTAAAGCAGTCAGTCAGTCTCAGTCAGTTAGTCAGTCAGTCAGTCCAGTTCAGTCTCAGTCAGTCAGTCAGTCAGTCTCGGTCAGTCAGTCAGTCAGTCATTCAGTCAGTCAGTCAGTCAGGCAGTCAGTCAGTCGGTCAGCCTTATTCAGTCAGTCTGTCAGTCAGTCAGTCAGTCAGCCTTATTCAGTCAGTCTGTCAGTCATCCTTATTCAGTCAGTCGGTCAGTCCTGTCCAGTCAGTTAGTCAGTCAAGCAGTCAGTCAGGTAGTCAAGCAGTCAGTCAGTCAGTGTCAGTCAGTCATTTAGTCATTCAGTCAGTCAGTGAAATAGCCAGTCAGAGAGTCAAGCAGTCAGTCAGTCAGTCTCAGTCAGTCAGTTAGTCAGTCAGTCAGTCAGTCAGTCAGTCAGTCCAGTCTCAGTCAGTCAGGCAGTTAGTCAGTCAGTCTCGGTCAGTCAGTGAGTCAGTCAGTCAATATCAGTCAGTCAGTGAGTCAGTCTGTCAGTCAGGCAGTATCAGTCAGGCAGTAAGACTCCGCTCGACAGAACTCCGATAGCCTAATGGCTAGACCGCTGGTCTTCCAAGCGAGTGGCCTGGGTTCGAGTCCCAGCCGGAGCGAATATCTTCAATGTATATATTTCTTTTCTAATTTGAAAATTCTTTTTTTTTTCAATTTCTTTCCTTTGCAATTATTGATTATTTATGTAGGGAAGAAAATTCTGAGTCAGTTTAATTTTTCGACACGAAGATTTCAAAGTGTTTAAATAAACAATTACCAAGGTGCATTTTTTGTTTTTATTATATTTAAAACTCCCACCGACAGAGCTCCCATAGACTAATGGCTAGAGTGTTAGGCTTCCAAGCGAGTGGCCCTGGGTTCGAGTCCCAGCCTGAACGAAAATCTTCTATGTATACTTTTAGTTTCTAATTTGAAATTTCTTCTTCTTTTTTTTTTAATTTTTCTCTTTTGCGAATATTGATTATTTATGTAGGGAGAAAAATTCTGAGTCAGTTTAATTATTCGACCTGTAAATTTCAAAGTGTTTGAATCAATAATTATCAAGGTGCATTTTTTGTTTTTATTATATTTAAGACTTCCATCGACAGAGCTCCGATAGCCTAATGGCTAGACCGTTGGGTTCCTAGCGCGTGGTACTGGGTTCGAGTCCCGGCCGGAAAGGAAATCTTAAATGCAAATGTTTTTTTTCTAATTTTATAATTCTTTTTTTTTATTTTTCCCTTTTGCGAAGTCAGTCAGTCAGTCTGACAGTCAATCAGTCAAGCACTCAGTCATTCAGTCTCAGTCAGTCAGTCCAGTCAGTCAGTCACTCAGTCAGTCAGTTAGTCCTTCAGCCAGTCAGTCGAGCAGTCAGTCATTTAGTCTCAGTCAGTCAGTCATTCAGTCAGTCAGTCAGTCAGGCAGTCAGTCAGTCAGTCAGTCGGTCAGTCCTGTGCAGTCAGTTAGTCACTAAAGCAGTCAGTCAGTCTCAGTCAGTCAGTCAGTCAGTCAGTCCAGTTCAGTCTCAGTCAGTCAGTCAGTCAGTCTCGGTCAGTCAGTCAGTCAGTCATTCAGTCAGTCAGTCAGTCAGGCAGTCAGTCAGTCGGTCAGCCTTATTCAGTCAGTCTGTCAGTCAGTCAGTCAGTCAGCCTTATTCAGTCAGTCTGTCAGTCATCCTTATTCAGTCAGTCGGTCAGTCCTGTCCAGTCAGTTAGTCAGTCAAGCAGTCAGTCAGGTAGTCAAGCAGTCAGTCAGTCAGTGTCAGTCAGTCATTTAGTCATTCAGTCAGTCAGTGAAATAGCCAGTCAGAGAGTCAAGCAGTCAGTCAGTCAGTCTCAGTCAGTCAGTTAGTCAGTCAGTCAGTCAGTCAGTCAGTCAGTCCAGTCTCAGTCAGTCAGGCAGTTAGTCAGTCAGTCTCGGTCAGTCAGTGAGTCAGTCAGTCAATATCAGTCAGTCAGTGAGTCAGTCTGTCAGTCAGGCAGTATCAGTCAGGCAGTAAGACTCCGCTCGACAGAACTCCGATAGCCTAATGGCTAGACCGCTGGTCTTCCAAGCGAGTGGCCTGGGTTCGAGTCCCAGCCGGAGCGAATATCTTCAATGTATATATTTCTTTTCTAATTTGAAAATTCTTTTTTTTTTCAATTTCTTTCCTTTGCAATTATTGATTATTTATGTAGGGAAGAAAATTCTGAGTCAGTTTAATTTTTCGACACGAAGATTTCAAAGTGTTTAAATAAACAATTACCAAGGTGCATTTTTTGTTTTTATTATATTTAAAACTCCCACCGACAGAGCTCCCTTAGACTAATGGCTAGAGTGTTAGGCTTCCAAGCGAGTGGCCCTGGGTTCGAGTCCCAGCCTGAACGAAAATCTTCAATGTATACTTTAAGTTTCTAATTTGAAATTTCTTCTTCTTTTTTTTTTAATTTTTCTCTTTTGCGAATATTGATTATTTATGTAGGGAGAAAAATTCTGAGTCAGTTTAATTATTCGACCTGTAAATTTCAAAGTGTTTGAATCAATAATTATCAAGGTGCATTTTTTGTTTTTATTATATTTAAGACTTCCATCGACAGAGCTCCGATAGCCTAATGGCTAGACCGTTGGGTTCCTAGCGCGTGGTACTGGGTTCGAGTCCCGGCCGGAAAGGAAATCTTAAATGCAAATGTTTTTTTCTAATTTTATAATTCTTTTTTTTTTTATTTTTCCCTTTTGCGAAGTCAGTCAGTCAGTCTGACAGTCAATCAGTCAAGCACTCAGTCATTCAGTCTCAGTCAGTCAGTCCAGTCAGTCAGTCACTCAGTCAGTCAGTTAGTCCTTCAGCCAGTCAGTCGAGCAGTCAGTCATTTAGTCTCAGTCAGTCAGTCATTCAGTCAGTCAGTCAGTCAGGCAGTCAGTCAGTCAGTCAGTCGGTCAGTCCTGTGCAGTCAGTTAGTCACTAAAGCAGTCAGTCAGTCTCAGTCAGTCAGTCAGTCAGTCAGTCCAGTTCAGTCTCAGTCAGTCAGTCAGTCAGTCTCGGTCAGTCAGTCAGTCAGTCATTCAGTCAGTCAGTCAGTCAGGCAGTCAGTCAGTCGGTCAGCCTTATTCAGTCAGTCTGTCAGTCAGTCAGTCAGTCAGCCTTATTCAGTCAGTCTGTCAGTCATCCTTATTCAGTCAGTCGGTCAGTCCTGTCCAGTCAGTTAGTCAGTCAAGCAGTCAGTCAGGTAGTCAAGCAGTCAGTCAGTCAGTGTCAGTCAGTCATTTAGTCATTCAGTCAGTCAGTGAAATAGCCAGTCAGAGAGTCAAGCAGTCAGTCAGTCAGTCTCAGTCAGTCAGTTAGTCAGTCAGTCAGTCAGTCAGTCAGTCAGTCCAGTCTCAGTCAGTCAGGCAGTTAGTCAGTCAGTCTCGGTCAGTCAGTGAGTCAGTCAGTCAATATCAGTCAGTCAGTGAGTCAGTCTGTCAGTCAGGCAGTATCAGTCAGGCAGTAAGACTCCGCTCGACAGAACTCCGATAGCCTAATGGCTAGACCGCTGGTCTTCCAAGCGAGTGGCCTGGGTTCGAGTCCCAGCCGGAGCGAATATCTTCAATGTATATATTTCTTTTCTAATTTGAAAATTCTTTTTTTTTTCAATTTCTTTCCTTTGCAATTATTGATTATTTATGTAGGGAAGAAAATTCTGAGTCAGTTTAATTTTTCGACACGAAGATTTCAAAGTGTTTAAATAAACAATTACCAAGGTGCATTTTTTGTTTTTATTATATTTAAAACTCCCACCGACAGAGCTCCCTTAGACTAATGGCTAGAGTGTTAGGCTTCCAAGCGAGTGGCCCTGGGTTCGAGTCCCAGCCTGAACGAAAATCTTCAATGTATACTTTAAGTTTCTAATTTGAAATTTCTTCTTCTTTTTTTTTTAATTTTTCTCTTTTGCGAATATTGATTATTTATGTAGGGAGAAAAATTCTGAGTCAGTTTAATTATTCGACCTGTAAATTTCAAAGTGTTTGAATCAATAATTATCAAGGTGCATTTTTTGTTTTTATTATATTTAAGACTTCCATCGACAGAGCTCCGATAGCCTAATGGCTAGACCGTTGGGTTCCTAGCGCGTGGTACTGGGTTCGAGTCCCGGCCGGAAAGGAAATCTTAAATGCAAATGTTTTTTTCTAATTTTATAATTCTTTTTTTTTTTATTTTTCCCTTTTGCGAAGTCAGTCAGTCAGTCTGACAGTCAATCAGTCAAGCACTCAGTCATTCAGTCTCAGTCAGTCAGTCCAGTCAGTCAGTCACTCAGTCAGTCAGTTAGTCCTTCAGCCAGTCAGTCGAGCAGTCAGTCATTTAGTCTCAGTCAGTCAGTCATTCAGTCAGTCAGTCAGTCAGGCAGTCAGTCAGTCAGTCAGTCGGTCAGTCCTGTGCAGTCAGTTAGTCACTAAAGCAGTCAGTCAGTCTCAGTCAGTCAGTCAGTCAGTCAGTCCAGTTCAGTCTCAGTCAGTCAGTCAGTCAGTCTCGGTCAGTCAGTCAGTCAGTCATTCAGTCAGTCAGTCAGTCAGTCCAGTCAGTCAGTCACTCAGTCAGTCAGTTAGTCCTTCAGCCAGTCAGTCAAGCAGTCAGTCATTTAGTCTCAGTCAGTCAGTCATTCAGTCAGTCAGTCAGTCAGGCAGTCAGTCAGTCAGTCAGTCGGTCAGTCCTGTGCAGTCAGTTAGTCACTAAAGCAGTCAGTCAGTCTCAGTCAGTCAGTCAGTCAGTCAGTCCAGTCCAGTCTCAGTCAGTCAGTCAGTCAGTCTCGGTCAGTCAGTCATTCAGTCAGTCAGTCAGTCAGGCAGTCAGTCAGTCGGTCAGCCTTATTCAGTCAGTCTGTCAGTCAGTCAGTCAGTCAGCCTTATTCAGTCAGTCTGTCAGTCATCCTTATTCAGTCAGTCTGTCAGTCAGTCAGTCGGTTGTCCTGTCCAGTCAGTTAGTCAGTCAAGCAGTCAGTCAGGTAGTCAAGCAGTCAGTCAGTCAGTGTCAGTCAGTCATTTAGTCATTCAGTCAGTCAGTGAAATAGCCAGTCAGAGAGTCAAGCAGTCAGTCAGTCAGTCTCAGTCAGTCAGTTAGTCAGTCAGTCAGTCAGCCAGTCAGTCAGTCCAGTCTCAGTCAGTCAGGCAGTTAGTCAGTCAGTCTCGGTCAGTCAGTGAGTCAGTCAGTCAATACCAGTCAGTCAGTGAGTCAGTCTGTCAGTCAGGCAGTAAGACTCCGCTCGACAGAACTCCGATAGCCTAATGGCTAGACCGCTGGTCTTCCAAGCGAGTGGCCTGGGTTCGAGTCCCAGCCGGAGCGAATATCTTCAATGTATATATTTCTTTTCTAATTTGAAAATTCTTTTTTTTTTCAATTTCTTTCCTTTGCAATTATTGATTATTTATGTAGGGAAGAAAATTCTGAGTCAGTTTAATTTTTCGACACGAAGATTTCAAAGTGTTTAAATAAACAATTACCAAGGTGCATTTTTTGTTTTTATTATATTTAAAACTCCCACCGACAGAGCTCCCATAGACTAATGGCTAGAGTGTTAGGCTTCCAAGCGAGCGGCCCTGGGTTCGAGTCCCAGCCTGAACGAAAATCTTCAATGTATACTTTTAGTTTCTAATTTGAAATTTCTTCTTCTTTTTTTTTTAATTTTTCTCTTTTGCGAATATTGATTATTTATGTAGGGAGAAAAATTCTGAGTCAGTGTAATTATTCGACCTGTAAATTTCAAAGTGTTTGAATCAATAATTACCAAGGTGCATTTTTTGTTTTTATTATATTTAAGACTTCCATCGACAGAGCTCCGATAGCCAAATGGCTAGACCGTTGGGTTCCAAGCGCGTGGTACTGGGTTCGAGTCCCGGCCGGAACGAAAATCTTCCATGTATATATTTCTCTTCTAATTTGAAGATTCTTCTTTTTTTCAATTTCTTTCTTTTGCAAATATGGATTATTTATGTACGGAAGAAAATTCTGAGTCAGTTTAATCATTCGACCTTTAGATTTCAAAGATTTTAGATCAATAATTACTAAGGTGCATTTTTTGTTTTTATTATAATTAAGACACCGATCAACAGAGATCCGATAGTATATTGGCGAGAGCGTTGGGCTTCCATGAGTGTCGCCCTGGGTTCAAATCCCAGCCGGAAAGGAAATCTTAAATGCAAATATTTTTTTATAATTCTTTTTTTTTATTTTTCCCTTTTGCGAAGTCAGTCAGTCAGTCTGACAGTCAATCAGTCAAGCACTCAGTCATTCAGTCTCAGTCAGTCAGTCCAGTCAGTCAGTCACTCAGTCAGTCAGTTAGTCCTTCAGCCAGTCAGTCAAGTAGTCAGTCATTTAGTCTCAGTCAGTCAGTCATTCAGTCAGTCAGTCAGTCAGGCAGTCAGTCAGTCAGTCAGTCGGTCAGTCCTGTGCAGTCAGTTAGTCACTAAAGCAGTCAGTCAGTCTCAGTCAGTCAGTCAGTCAGTCAGTCCAGTCCAGTCTCAGTCAGTCAGTCAGTCAGTCTCGGTCAGTCAGTCAGTCAGTCATTCAGTCAGTCAGTCAGTCGGTCAGTCCTGTCCAGTCAGTTAGTCAGTCAAGCAGTCAGTCAGGTAGTCAAGCAGTCAGTCAGTCAGTGTCAGTCAGTCTGTCAGTCATCCTTATTCAGTCAGTCTGTCAGTCAGTCAGTCGGTCAGTCCTGTCCAGTCAGTTAGTCAGTCAAGCAGTCAGTCAGGTAGTCAAGCAGTCAGTCAGTCAGTGTCAGTCAGTCATTTAGTCATTCAGTCAGTCAGTGAAATAGCCAGTCAGAGAGTCAAGCAGTCAGTCAGTCAGTCTCAGTCAGTCAGTTAGTCAGTCAGTCAGTCAGTCAGTCAGTCCAGTCTCAGTCAGTCAGGCAGTTAGTCAGTCCGTCTCGGTCAGTCAGTGAGTCAGTCAGTCAGTATCAGTCAGTCAGTGAGTCAGTCTGTCAGTCAGGCAGTATCAGTCAGGCAGTAAGACTCCGCTCGACAGAACTCCGATAGCCTAATGGCTAGACCGCTGGTCTTCCAAGCGAGTGGCCTGGGTTCGAGTCCCAGCCGGAGCGAATATCTTCAATGTATATATTTCTTTTCTAATTTGAAAATTCTTTTTTTTTTCAATTTCTTTCCTTTGCAATTATTGATTATTTATGTAGGGAAGAAAATTCAGTTTAATTTTTCGACACGAAGATTTCAAAGTGTTTAAATAAACAATTACCAAGGTGCATTTTTTGTTTTTATTATATTTAAAACTCCCACCGACAGAGCTCCCATAGACTAATGGCTAGAGTGTTAGGCTTCCAAGCGAGTGGCCCTGGGTTCGAGTCCCAGCCTGAACGAAAATCTTCAATGTATACTTTTAGTTTCTAATTTGAAATTTCTTCTTCTTTTTTTTTTTAATTTTTCTCTTTTGCGAATATTGATTATTTATGTAGGGAGAAAAATTCTGAGTCAGTTTAATTATTCGACCTGTACATTTCAAAGTGTTTGAATCAATAATTACCAAGGTGCATTTTTTGTTTTTATTATATTTAAGACGTCCATCGACAGAGCTCCGATAGCCTAATGGCTAGACCGTTGGGTTCCTAGCGCGTGGTACTGGGTTCGAGTCCCGGCCGGAAAGGAAATCTTAAATGCGAATATTTTTTTCTAATTTTATAATTCTTTTTTTTTTATTTTTCCCTTTTGCGAAGTCAGTCAGTCAGTCTGACAGTCAATCAGTCAAGCACTCAGTCATTCAGTCTCAGTCAGTCAGTCCAGTCAATCAGTCACTCAGTCAGTCAGTTAGTCCTTCAGCCAGTCAGTCAAGCAGTCAGTCATTTAGTCTCAGTCAGTCAGTCATTCAGTCAGTCAGTCAGTCAGGCAGTCAGTCAGTCAGTCAGTCGGTCAGTCCTGTGCAGTCAGTTAGTCACTAAAGCAGTCAGTCAGTCTCAGTCAGTCAGTCAGTCAGTCAGTCCAGTCCAGTCCAGTCTCAGTCAGTCAGTCAGTCAGTCATTCAGTCAGTCAGTCAGTCAGGCAGTCAGTCAGTCGGTCAGCCTTATTCAGTCAGTCAGTCAGTCAGTCAGCCTTATTCAGTCAGTCTGTCAGTCATCCTTATTCAGTCAGTCTGTCAGTCAGTCAGTCGGTCAGTCCTGTCCAGTCAGTTAGTCAGTCAAGCAGTCAGTCAGTCAGTGTCAGTCAGTCATTTAGTCATTCAGTCAGTCAGTGAAATAGCCAGTCAGAGAGTCAAGCAGTCAGTCAGTCAGTCTCAGTCAGTCAGTTAGTCAGTCAGTCAGTCAGCCAGTCAGTCAGTCCAGTCTCAGTCAGTCAGGCAGTTAGTCAGTCAGTCTCGGTCAGTCAGTGAGTCAGTCAGTCAATATCAGTCAGTCAGTGAGTCAGTCTGTCAGTCAGGCAGTATCAGTCAGGCAGTAAGACTCCGCTCGACAGAACTCCGATAGCCTAATGGCTAGACCGCTGGTCTTCCAAGCGAGTGGCCTGGGTTCGAGTCCCAGCCGGAGCGAATATCTTCAATGTATATATTTCTTTTCTAATTTGAAAATTCTTTTTTTTTTCAATTTCTTTCCTTTGCAATTATTGATTATTTATGTAGGGAAGAAAATTCTGAGTCAGTTTAATTTTTCGACACGAAGATTTCAAAGTGTTTAAATAAACAATTACCAAGGTGCATTTTTTGTTTTTATTATATTTAAAACTCCCACCGACAGAGCTCCCATAGACTAATGGCTAGAGTGTTAGGCTTCCAAGCGAGTGGCCCTGGGTTCGAGTCCCAGCCTGAACGAAAACCTTTAATGTATACTTTTAGTTTCTAATTTGAAATTTCTTCTTCTTTTTTTTTAAATTTTTCTCTTTTGCGAATATTGATTATTTATGTAGGGAGAAAAATTCTGAGTCAGTTTAATTATTCGACCTGTAAATTTCAAAGTGTTTGAATCAATAATTACCAAGGTGCATTTTTTGTTTTTATTATATTTAAGACTTCCATCGACAGAGCTCCGATAGCCTAATGGCTAGACCGTTGGGTTCCTAGCGCGTGGTACTGGGTTCGAGTCCCGGCCGGAAAGGAAATCTTAAATGCAAATATTTTTTTCTAATTTTATAATTCTTTTTTTTATTTTTCCCTTTTGCGAAGTCAGTCAGTCAGTCTGACAGTCAATCAGTCAAGCACTCAGTCATTCAGTCTCAGTCAGTCAGTCCAGTCAGTCAGTCACTCAGTCAGTCAGTTAGTCCTTCAGCCAGTCAGTCAAGCAGTCAGTCATTTAGTCTCAGTCAGTCAGTCATTCAGTCAGTCAGTCAGTCAGGCAGTCAGTCAGTCAGTCAGTCGGTCAGTCCTGTGCAGTCAGTTAGTCACTAAAGCAGTCAGTCAGTCTCAGTCAGTCAGTCAGTCAGTCAGTCCAGTCCAGTCTCAGTCAGTCAGTCAGTCAGTCTCGGTCAGTCAGTCATTCAGTCAGTCAGTCAGTCAGGCAGTCAGTCAGTCGGTCAGCCTTATTCAGTCAGTCTGTGAGTCAGTCAGTCAGTCAGCCTTATTCAGTCAGTCTGTCAGTCATCCTTATTCAGTCAGTCTGTCAGTCAGTCAGTCGGTCAGTCCTGTCCAGTCAGTTAGTCAGTCAAGCAGTCAGTCAGGTAGTCAAGCAGTCAGTCAGTCAGTGTCAGTCAGTCATTTAGTCATTCAGTCAGTCAGTGAAATAGCCAGTCAGAGAGTCAAGCAGTCAGTCAGTCAGTCTCAGTCAGTCAGTTAGTCAGTCAGTCAGTCAGTCAGTCAGTCAGTCCAGTCTCAGTCAGTCAGGCAGTTAGTCAGTCAGTCTCGGTCAGTCAGTGAGTCAGTCAGTCAGTATCAGTCAGTCAGTGAGTCAGTCTGTCAGTCAGGCAGTATCAGTCAGGCAGTAAGACTCCGCTCGACAGAACTCCGATAGCCTAATGGCTAGACCGCTGGTCTTCCAAGCGAGTGGCCTGGGTTCGAGTCCCAGCCGGAGCGAATATCTTCAATGTATATATTTCTTTTCTAATTTGAAAATTCTTTTTTTTTCAATTTCTTTCCTTTGCAATTATTGATTATTTATGTAGGGAAGAAAATTCTGAGTCAGTTTAATTTTTCGACACGAAGATTTCAAAGTGTTTAAATAAACAATTACCAAGGTGCATTTTTTGTTTTTATTATATTTAAAACTCCCACCGACAGAGCTCCCATAGACTAATGGCTAGAGTGTTAGGCTTCCAAGCGAGTGGCCCTGGGTTCGAGTCCCAGCCTGAACGAAAATCTTCGATGTATACTTTTAGTTTCTAATTTGAAATTTCTTCTTCTTTTTTTTTTAATTTTTCTCTTTTGCGAATATTGATTATTTATGTAGGGAGAAAAATTCTGAGTCAGTTTAATTATTCGACCTGTAAATTTCAAAGTGTTTGAATCAATAATTACCAAGGTGCATTTTTTGTTTTTATTATATTTAAGACTTCCATCGACAGAGCTCCGATAGCCTAATGGCTAGACCGTTGGGTTCCTAGCGCGTGGTACTGGGTTCGAGTCCCGGCCGGAAAGGAAATCTTAAATGCAAATGTTTTTTTCTAATTTTATAATTCTTTTTTTTTTATTTTTCCCTTTTGCGAAGTCAGTCAGTCAGTCGGACAGTCAATCAGTCAAGCACTCAGTCATTCAGTCTCAGTCAGTCAGTCCAGTCAGTCAGTCACTCAGTCAGTCAGTTAGTCCTTCAGCCAGTCAGTCGAGCAGTCAGTCATTTAGTCTCAGTCAGTCAGTCATTCAGTCAGGCAGTTAGTCAGTCAGTCAGTCGGTCAGTCCTGTGCAGTCAGTTAGTCACTAAAGCAGTCAGTCAGTCTCAGTCAGTCAGTCAGTCAGTCAGTCCAGTCCAGTCTCAGTCAGTCAGTCAGTCAGTCTCGGTCAGTCAGTCAGTCAGTCATTCAGTCAGTCAGTCAGTCAGGCAGTCAGTCAGTCGGTCAGCCTTATTCAGTCAGTCTGTCAGTCAGTCAGTCAGTCAGCCTTATTCAGTCAGTCTGTCAGTCATCCTTATTCAGTCAGTCTGTCAGTCAGTCAGTCGGTCAGTCCTGTCCAGTCAGTTAGTCAGTCAAGCAGTCAGTCAGGTAGTCAAGCAGTCAGTCAGTCAGTGTCAGTCAGTCATTTAGTCATTCAGTCAGTCAGTGAAATAGCCAGTCAGAGAGTCAAGCAGTCAGTCAGTCAGTCTCAGTCAGTCAGTTAGTCAGTCAGTCAGTCCAGTCTCAGTCAGTCAGGCAGTTAGTCAGTCAGTCTCGGTCAGTCAGTGAGTCAGTCAGTCAGTATCTGTCAGTCAGTGAGTCAGTCTGTCAGTCAGGCAGTATCAGTCAGGCAGTAAGACTCCGCTCGACAGAACTCCGATAGCCTAATGGCTAGACCGCTAGTCTTCCAAGCGAGTGGCCTGGGTTCGAGTCCCAGCCGGAGCGAATATCTTCAATGTATATATTTCTTTTCTAATTTGAAAATTCTTTTTTTTTTCAATTTCTTTCCTTTGCAATTATTGATTATTTATGTAGGGAAGAAAATTCTGAGTCAGTTTAATTTTTCGACACGAAGATTTCAAAGTGTTTAAATAAACAATTACCAAGGTGCATTTTTTGTTTTTATTATATTTAAAACTCCCACCGACAGAGCTCCCATAGACTAATGGCTAGAGTGTTAGGCTTCCAAGCGAGTGGCCCTGGGTTCGAGTCCCAGCCTGAACGAAAATCTTCAATGTATACTTTTAGTTTCTAATTTGAAATTTCTTCTTCTTTTTTTTTTAATTTTTCTCTTTTGCGAATATTGATTATTTATGTAGGGAGAAAAATTCTGAGTCAGTTTAATTATTCGACCTGTAAATTTCAAAGTGTTTGAATCAATAATTACAAAGGTGCATTTTTTGTTTTTATTATATTTAAGACTTCCATCGACAGAGCTCCGATAGCCTAATGGCCTGACCGTTGGGTTCCTAGCGCGTGGTACTGGGTTCGAGTCCCGGCCGGAAAGGAAATCTTAAATGCAAATGTTTTTTTCTAATTTTATAATTCTTTTTTTTTATTTTTCACTTTTGCGAAGTCAGTCAGTCAGTCTGACAGTCAATCAGTCAAGCACTCAGTCATTCAGTCTCAGTCAGTCAGTCCAGTCAGTCAGTCACTCAGTCAGTCAGTTAGTCCTTCAGCCAGTCAGTCGAGCAGTCAGTCATTTAGTCTCAGTCAGTCAGTCATTCAGTCAGGCAGTCAGTCAGTCAGTCAGTCGGTCAGTCCTGTGCAGTCAGTTAGTCACTAAAGCAGTCAGTCAGTCTCAGTCAGTCAGTCAGTCCAGTCCAGTCTCAGTCAGTCAGTCAGTCAGTCTCGGTCAGTCAGTCAGTCAGTCATTCAGTCAGTCAGTCAGTCAGGCAGTCAGTCAGTCAGTCGGTCAGCCTTATTCAGTCAGTCTGTCAGTCAGTCAGTCAGTCAGCCTTATTCAGTCAGTCTGTCAGTCATCCTTATTCAGTCAGTCTGTCAGTCACTCAGTCGGTCAGTCCTGTCCAGTCAGTTAGTCAGTCAAGCAGTCAGTCAGTCAGTGGCAGTCAGTCATTTAGTCATTCAGTCAGTCAGTGAAATAGCCAGTCAGAGAGTCAAGCAGTCAGTCAGTCAGTCTCAGTCAGTCAGTTAGTCAGTCAGTCAGTCAGTCAGTCAGTCAGTCCAGTCTCAGTCAGTCAGGCAGTTAGTCAGTCAGTCTCGGTCAGTCAGTGAGTCAGTCAGTCAATATCAGTCAGTCAGTGAGTCAGTCTGTCAGTCAGGCAGTATCAGTCAGGCAGTAAGACTCCGCTCGACAGAACTCCGATAGCCTAATGGCTAGACCGCTGGTCTTCCAAGCGAGTGGCCTGGGTTCGAGTCCCAGCCGGAGCGAATATCTTCAATGTATATATTTCTTTTCTAATTTGAAAATTCTTTTTTTTTTTCAATTTCTTTCCTTTGCAATTATTGATTATTTATATAGGGAAGAAAATTCTGAGTCAGTTTAATTTTTCGACACGAAGATTTCAAAGTGTTTAAATAAACAATTACCAAGGTGCATTTTTTGTTTTTATTATATTTAAAACTCCCACCGACAGAGCTCCCATAGACTAATGGCTAGAGTGTTAGGCTTCCAAGCGAGTGGCCCTGGGTTCGAGTCCCAGCCTGAACGAAAATCTTCAATGTATACTTTTAGTTTCTAATTTGAAATTTCTTCTTCTTTTTTTTTTAATTTTTCTCTTTTGCGAATATTGATTATTTATGTAGGGAGAAAAATTCTGAGTCAGTTTAATTATTCGACCTGTAAATTTCAAAGTGTTTGAATCAATAATTACCAAGGTGCATTTTTTGTTTTTATTATATTTAAGACTTCCATCGACAGAGCTCCGATAGCCTAATGGCCTGACCGTTGGGTTCCTAGCGCGTGGTACTGGGTTCGAGTCCCGGCCGGAAAGGAAATCTTAAATGCAAATGTTTTTTTTCTAATTTTATAATTCTTTTTTTTATTTTTCCCTTTTGCGAAGTCAGTCAGTCAGTCTGACAGTCAATCAGTCAAGCACTCAGTCATTCAGTCTCAGTCAGTCAGTCCAGTCAGTCAGTCACTCAGTCAGTCAGTTAGTCCTTCAGCCAGTCAGTCGAGCAGTCAGTCATTTAGTCTCAGTCAGTCAGTCATTCAGTCTGGCAGTCAGTCAGTCAGTCAGTCGGTCAGTCCTGTGCAGTCAGTTAGTCACTAAAGCAGTCAGTCAGTCTCAGTCAGTCAGTCAGTCAGTCAGTCCAGTCCAGTCTCAGTCAGTCAGTCAGTCAGTCTCGGTCAGTCAGTCATTCAGTCAGTCAGTCAGTCAGGCAGTCAGTCAGTCGGTCAGCCTTATTCAGTCAGTCTGTCAGTCAGTCAGTCAGTCAGCCTTATTCAGTCAGTCTGTCAGTCATCCTTATTCAGTCAGTCTGTCAGTCACTCAGTCGGTCAGTCCTGTCCAGTCAGTTAGTCAGTCAAGCAGTCAGTCAGGTAGTCAAGCAGTCAGTCAGTCAGTGTCAGTCAGTCATTTAGTCATTCAGTCAGTCAGTGAAATAGCCAGTCAGAGAGTCAAGCAGTCAGTCAGTCAGTCTCAGTCAGTCAGTTAGTCAGTCAGTCAGTCCAGTCTCAGTCAGTCAGGCAGTTAGTCAGTCAGTCTCGGTCAGTCAGTGAGTCAGTCAGTCAGTATCTGTCAGTCAGTGAGTCAGTCTGTCAGTCAGGCAGTATCAGTCAGGCAGTAAGACTCCGCTCGACAGAACTCCGATAGCCTAATGGCTAGACCGCTAGTCTTCCAAGCGAGTGGCCTGGGTTCGAGTCCCAGCCGGAGCGAATATCTTCAATGTATACTTTTAGTTTCTAATTTGAAATTTCTTCTTCTTTTTTTTTTAATTTTTCTCTTTTGCGAATATTGATTATTTATGTAGGGAGAAAAATTCTGAGTCAGTTTAATTATTCGACCTGTAAATTTCAAAGTGTTTGAATCAATAATTACCAAGGTGCATTTTTTGTTTTTATTATATTTAAGACTTCCATCGACAGAGCTCCGATAGCCTAATGGCCTGACCGTTGGGTTCCTAGCGCGTGGTACTGGGTTCGAGTCCCGGCCGGAAAGGAAATCTTAAATGCAAATGTTTTTTTCTAATTTTATAATTCTTTTTTTTTATTTTTCCCTTTTGCGAAGTCAGTCAGTCAGTCTGACAGTCAATCAGTCAAGCACTCAGTCATTCAGTCTCAGTCAGTCAGTCCAGTCAGTCAGTCACTCAGTCAGTTAGTTAGTCCTTCAGCCAGTCAGTCGAGCAGTCAGTCATTTAGTCTCAGTCAGTCAGTCATTCAGTCAGGCAGTCAGTCAGTCAGTCAGTCGGTCAGTCCTGTGCAGTCAGTTAGTCACTAAAGCAGTCAGTCAGTCTCAGTCAGTCAGTCAGTCAGTCAGTCCAGTCCAGTCTCAGTCAGTCAGTCAGTCAGTCTCGGTCAGTCAGTCAGTCAGTCATTCAGTCAGTCAGTCAGTCAGGCAGTCAGTCAGTCGGTCAGCCTTATTCAGTCAGTCTGTCAGTCAGTCAGTCAGTCAGCCTTATTCAGTCAGTCTGTCAGTCATCCTTATTCAGTCAGTCTGTCAGTCACTCAGTCGGTCAGTCCTGTCCAGTCAGTTAGTCAGTCAAGCAGTCAGTCAGGTAGTCAAGCAGTCAGTCAGTCAGTGGCAGTCAGTCATTTAGTCATTCAGTCAGTCAGTGAAATAGCCAGTCAGAGAGTCAAGCAGTCAGTCAGTCAGTCTCAGTCAGTCAGTTAGTCAGTCAGTCAGTCAGTCAGTCAGTCAGTCCAGTCTCAGTCAGTCAGGCAGTTAGTCAGTCAGTCTCGGTCAGTCAGTGAGTCAGTCAGTCAATATCAGTCAGTCAGTGAGTCAGTCTGTCAGTCAGGCAGTATCAGTCAGGCAGTAAGACTCCGCTCGACAGAACTCCGATAGCCTAATGGCTAGACCGCTGGTCTTCCAAGCGAGTGGCCTGGGTTCGAGTCCCAGCCGGAGCGAATATCTTCAATGTATATATTTCTTTTCTAATTTGAAAATTCTTTTTTTTTTTCAATTTCTTTCCTTTGCAATTATTGATTATTTATGTAGGGAAGAAAATTCTGAGTCAGTTTAATTTTTCGACACGAAGATTTCAAAGTGTTTAAATAAACAATTACCAAGGTGCATTTTTTGTTTTTATTATATTTAAAACTCCCACCGACAGAGCTCCCATAGACTAATGGCTAGAGTGTTAGGCTTCCAAGCGAGTGGCCCTGGGTTCGAGTCCCAGCCTGAACGAAAATCTTCAATGTATACTTTTAGTTTCTAATTTGAAATTTCTTCTTCTTTTTTTTTTAATTTTTCTCTTTTGCGAATATTGATTATTTATGTAGGGAGAAAAATTCTGAGTCAGTTTAATTATTCGACCTGTAAATTTCAAAGTGTTTGAATCAATAATTACCAAGGTGCATTTTTTGTTTTTATTATATTTAAGACTTCCATCGACAGAGCTCCGATAGCCTAATGGCCTGACCGTTGGGTTCCTAGCGCGTGGTACTGGGTTCGAGTCCCGGCCGGAAAGGAAATCTTAAATGCAAATGTTTTTTTCTAATTTTATAATTCTTTTTTTTTATTTTTCCCTTTTGCGAAGTCAGTCAGTCAGTCTGACAGTCAATCAGTCAAGCACTCAGTCATTCAGTCTCAGTCAGTCAGTCCAGTCAGTCAGTCACTCAGTCAGTCAGTTAGTCCTTCAGTCAGTCAGTCATTCAGTCAGGCAGTCAGTCAGTCAGTCAGTCATTCAGTCAGGCAGTCAGTCAGTCAGTCAGTCGGTCAGTCCTGTGCAGTCAGTTAGTCACAAAAGCAGTCAGTCAGTCTCAGTCAGTCAGTCAGTCAGTCAGTCCAGTCCAGTCTCAGTCAGTCAGTCAGTCAGTCTCGGTCAGTCAGTCAGTCAGTCATTCAGTCAGTCAGTCAGTCAGGCAGTCAGTCAGTCGGTCAGCCTTATTCAGTCAGTCTGTCAGTCAGTCAGTCAGTCAGCCTTATTCAGTCAGTCTGTCAGTCATCCTTATTCAGTCAGTCTGTCAGTCACTCAGTCGGTCAGTCCTGTCCAGTCAGTTAGTCAGTCAAGCAGTCAGTCAGGTAGTCAAGCAGTCAGTCAGTCAGTGGCAGTCAGTCATTTAGTCATTCAGTCAGTCAGTGAAATAGCCAGTCAGAGAGTCAAGCAGTCAGTCAGTCAGTCTCAGTCAGTCAGTTAGTCAGTCAGTCAGTCAGTCAGTCAGTCAGTCAGTCCAGTCTCAGTCAGTCAGGCAGTTAGTCAGTCAGTCTCGGTCAGTCAGTGAGTCAGTCAGTCAATATCAGTCAGTCAGTGAGTCAGTCTGTCAGTCAGGCAGTATCAGTCAGGCAGTAAGACTCCGCTCGACAGAACTCCGATAGCCTAATGGCTAGACCGCTGGTCTTCCAAGCGAGTGGCCTGGGTTCGAGTCCCAGCCGGAGCGAATATCTTCAATGTATATATTTCTTTTCTAATTTGAAAATTCTTTTTTTTTTCAATTTCTTTCCTTTGCAATTATTGATTATTTATGTAGGGAAGAAAATTCTGAGTCAGTTTAATTTTTCGACACGAAGATTTCAAAGTGTTTAAATAAACAATTACCAAGGTGCATTTTTTGTTTTTATTATATTTAAAACTCCCACCGACAGAGCTCCCATAGACTAATGGCTAGAGTGTTAGGCTTCCAAGCGAGTGGCCCTGGGTTCGAGTCCCAGCCTGAACGAAAATCTTCAATGTATACTTTTAGTTTCTAATTTGAAATTTCTTCTTCTTTTTTTTTTAATTTTTCTCTTTTGCGAATATTGATTATTTATGTAGGGAGAAAAATTCTGAGTCAGTTTAATTATTCGACCTGTAAATTTCAAAGTGTTTGAATCAATAATTACCAAGGTGCATTTTTTGTTTTTATTATATTTAAGACTTCCATCGACAGAGCTCCGATAGCCTAATGGCCTGACCGTTGGGTTCCTAGCGCGTGGTACTGGGTTCGAGTCCCGGCCGGAAAGGAAATCTTAAATGCAAATGTTTTTTTCTAATTTTATAATTCTTTTTTTTTATTTTTCCCTTTTGCGAAGTCAGTCAGTCAGTCTGACAGTCAATCAGTCAAGCACTCAGTCATTCAGTCTCAGTCAGTCAGTCCAGTCAGTCAGTCACTCAGTCAGTCAGTTAGTCCTTCAGCCAGTCAGTCGAGCAGTCAGTCATTTAGTCTCAGTCAGTCAGTCATTCAGTCAGTCAGTCAGTCAGGCAGTCAGTCAGTCAGTCGGTCAGTCCTGTGCAGTCAGTTAGTCACTAAAGCAGTCAGTCAGTCTCAGTCAGTCAGTCAGTCAGTCAGTCCAGTCCAAACTCAGTCAGTCAGTCAGTCAGTCTCGGTCAGTCAGTCAGTCAGTCATTCAGTCAGTCAGTCAGTCAGGCAGTCAGTCAGTCGGTCAGCCTTATTCAGTCAGTCTGTCAGTCAGTCAGTCAGTCAGCCTTATTCAGTCAGTCAGCCTTATTCAGTCAGTCTGTCAGTCAGTCAGTCGGTCAGTCCTGTCCAGTCAGTCAGTCAGTCAAGCAGTCAGTCAGGTAGTCAAGCAGTCAGTCAGTCAGTGTCAGTCAGTCATTTAGTCATTCAGTCAGTCAGTGAAATAGCCAGTCAGAGAGTCAAGCAGTCAGTCAGTCAGTCTCAGTCAGTCAGTTAGTCAGTCAGTCAGTCAGTCAGTCAGTCCAGTCTCAGTCAGTCAGGCAGTTAGTCAGTCAGTCTCGGTCAGTCAGTGAGTCAGTCAGTCAATATCAGTCAGTCAGTGAGTCAGTCTGTCTGTCAGGCAGTATCAGTCAGGCAGTAAGACTCCGCTCGACAGAACTCCGATAGCCTAATGGCTAGACCGCTGGTCTTCCAAGCGAGTGGCCTGGGTTCGAGTCCCAGCCGGAGCGAATATCTTCAATGTATATATTTCTTTTCTAATTTGAAAATTCTTTTTTTTTTTTCAATTTCTTTCCTTTGCAATTATTGATTATTTATGTAGGGAAGAAAATTCTGAGTCAGTTTAATTTTTCGACACGAAGATTTCAAAGTGTTTAAATAAACAATTACCAAGGTGCATTTTTTGTTTTTATTATATTTAAAACTCCCACCGACAGAGCTCCCATAGACTAATGGCTAGAGTGTTAGGCTTCCAAGCGAGTGGCCCTGGGTTCGAGACCCAGCCTGAACGAAAATCTTCAATGTATACTTTTAGTTTCTAATTTGAAATTTCTTCTTCTTTTTTTTTTTAATTTTTCTCTTTTGCGAATATTGATTATTTATGTAGGGAGAAAAATTCTGAGTCAGTTTAATTATTCGACATGTAAATTTCAAAGTGTTTGAATCAATAATTACCAAGGTGCATTTTTTGTTTTTATTATATTTAAGACTTCCATCGACAGAGCTCCGATAGCCTAATGGCTAGACCGTTGGGTTCCTAGCGCGTGGTACTGGGTTCGAGTCCCGGCCGGAAAGGAAATCTTAAATGCAAATATTTTTTTCTAATTTTATAATTCTTTTTTTTTTATTTTTCCCTTTTGCGAAGTCAGTCAGTCAGTCTGACAGTCAATCAGTCAAGCACTCAGTCATTCAGTCTCAGTCAGTCAGTCCAGTCAGTCAGTCACTCAGTCAGTCAGTTAGTCCTTCAGCCAGTCAGTCAAGCAGTCAGCCATTTAGTCTCAGTCAGTCAGTCATTCAGTCAGTCAGTCAGTCAGGCAGTCAGTCAGTCAGTCAGTCGGTCAGTCCTGTGCAGTCAGTTAGTCACTAAAGCAGTCAGTCAGTCTCAGTCAGTCAGTCAGTCCAGTCCAGTCTCAGTCAGTCAGTCAGTCAGTCTCGGTCAGTCAGTCAGTCAGTCATTCAGTCAGTCAGTCAGTCAGGCAGTCAGTCAGTCGGTCAGCCTTATTCAGTCAGTCTGTCAGTCAGTCAGTCAGTCAGCCTTATTCAGTCAGTCTGTCAGTCATCCTTATTCAGTCAGTCAGTCAGTCGGTCAGTCCTGTCCAGTCAGTTAGTCAGTCAAGCAGTCAGTCAGGTAGTCAAGCAGTCAGTCAGTCAGTGTCAGTCAGTCATTTAGTCATTCAGTCAGTCAGTTAAATAGCCAGTCAGAGAGTCAAGCAGTCAGTCAGTCAGTCTCAGTCAGTCAGTTAGTCAGTCAGTCAGTCAGTCCAGTCTCAGTCAGTCCAGTCTCAGTCAGTCAGGCAGTTAGTCAGTCAGTCTCGGTCAGTCAGTGAGTCAGTCAGTCAGTATCAGTCAGTCAGTGAGTCAGTCTGTCAGTCAGGCAGTATCAGTCAGGCAGTAAGACTCCGCTCGACAGAACTCCGATAGCCTAATGGCTAGACCGCTGGTCTTCCAAGCGAGTGGCCTGGGTTCGAGTCCCAGCCGGAGCGAATATCTTCAATGTATATATTTCTTTTCTAATTTGAAAATTCTTTTTTTTTTCAATTTCTTTCCTTTGCAATTATTGATTATTTATGTAGGGAAGAAAATTCTGAGTCAGTTTAATTTTTCGACACGAAGATTTCAAAGTGTTTGAATCAATAATTACCAAGGTGCATTTTTTGTTTTTATTATATTTAAGACTTCCATCGACAGAGCTCCGATAGCCTAATGGCTAGACCGTTGGGTTCCTAGCGCGTGGTACTGGGTTCGAGTCCCGGCCGGAAAGGAAATCTTAAATGCAAATATTTTTTTTCTATTTTTATAATTCTTTTTTTTATTTTTCCCTTTTGCGAAGTCAGTCAGTCAGTCTGACAGTCAATCAGTCAAGCACTCAGTCATTCAGTCTCAGTCCAGTCAGTCAGTCACTCAGTCAGTCAGTTAGTCCTTCAGCCAGTCAGTCGAGCAGTCAGTCATTTAGTCTCAGTCAGTCAGTCATTCAGTCAGTCAGTCAGTCAGGCAGTCAGTCAGTCAGTCAGTCAGGCAGTCAGTCAGTCGGTCAGCCTTATTCAGTCAGTCTGTCAGTCAGTCAGTCAGTCAGCCTTATTCAGTCAGTCTGTCAGTCATCCTTATTCAGTCAGTCAGTCAGTCGGTCAGTCCTGTCCAGTCAGTTAGTCAGTCAAGCAGTCAGTCAGGTAGTCAAGCAGTCAGTCAGTCAGTCTCAGTCAGTCAGTTAGTCAGTCAGTCAGTCAGTCAGTCAGTCAGTCAGTCCAGTCTCAGTCAGTCCAGTCTCAGTCAGTCAGGCAGTTAGTCAGTCAGTCTCGGTCAGTCAGTATCAGTCAGTCAGTGAGTCAGTCTGTCAGTCAGGCAGTATCAGTCAGGCAGTAAGACTCCGCTCGACAGAACTCCGATAGCCTAATGGCTAGACCGCTGGTCTTCCAAGCGAGTGGCCTGGGTTCGAGTCCCAGCCGGAGCGAATATCTTCAATGTATATATTTCTTTTCTAATTTGAAAATTCTTTTTTTTTTCAATTTCTTTCCTTTGCAATTATTGATTATTTATGTAGGGAAGAAAATTCTGAGTCAGTTTAATTTTTCGACACGAAGATTTCAAAGTGTTTGAATCAATAATTACCAAGGTGCATTTTTTGTTTTTATTATATTTAAGACTTCCATCGACAGAGCTCCGATAGCCTAATGGCTAGACCGTTGGGTTCCTAGCGCGTGGTACTGGGTTCGAGTCCCGGCCGGAAAGGAAATCTTAAATGCAAATATTTTTTTTCTAATTTTATAATTCTTTTTTTTATTTTTCCCTTTTGCGAAGTCAGTCAGTCAGTCTGACAGTCAATCAGTCAAGCACTCAGTCATTCAGTCTCAGTCCAGTCAGTCAGTCACTCAGTCAGTCAGTTAGTCCTTCAGCCAGTCAGTCGAGCAGTCAGTCATTTAGTCTCAGTCAGTCAGTCATTCAGTCAGTCAGTCAGTCAGGCAGTCAGTCAGTCAGTCAGTCGGTCAGTCCTGTGCAGTCAGTTAGTCACTAAAACAGTCAGTCAGTCTCAGTCAGTCAGTCAGTCAGTCAGTCCAGTCCAGTCTCAGTCAGTCAGTCAGTCAGTCTCGGTCAGTCAGTCAGTCAGTCATTCAGTCAGTCAGTCAGTCAGGCAGTCAGTCAGTCGGTCAGCCTTATTCAGTCAGTCTGTCAGTCAGTCAGTCAGTCAGCCTTATTCAGTCAGTCTGTCAGTCATCCTTATTCAGTCAGTCTGTCAGTCAGTCAGTCGGTCAGTCCTGTCCAGTCAGTTAGTCAGTCAAGCAGTCAGTCAGGTAGTCAAGCAGCCAGTCAGTCAGTGTCAGTCAGTCATTTAGTCATTCAGTCAGTCAGTGAAATAGCCAGTCAGAGAGTCAAGCAGTCAGTCAGTCAGTCTCAGTCAGTCAGTTAGTCAGTCAGTCAGTCAGTCAGTCAGTCAGCCCAGTCTCAGTCAGTCAGGCAGTTAGTCAGTCAGTCTCGGTCAGTCAGTGAGTCAGTCAGTCAGTATGTGTCAGTCAGTGAGTCAGTCTGTCAGTCAGGCAGTATCAGTCAGGCAGTAAGACTCCGCTCGACAGAACTCCGATAGCCTAATGGCTAGACCGCTGGTCTTCCAAGCGAGTGGCCTGGGTTCGAGTCCCAGCCGGAGCGAATATCTTCAATGTATATATTTCTTTTCTAATTTGAAAATTCTTTTTTTTTTCAATTTCTTTCCTTTGCAATTATTGATTATTTATGTAGGGAAGAAAATTCTGAGTCAGTTTAATTTTTCGACACGAAGATTTCAAAGTGTTTAAATAAACAATTACCAAGGTGCATTTTTTGTTTTTATTATATTTAAAACTCCCACCGACAGAGCTCCCATAGACTAATGGCTAGAGTGTTAGGCTTCCAAGCGAGTGGCCCTGGTTTCGAGTCCCGGCCGGAAAGGAAATCTTAAATGCAAATATTTTTTTCTAATTTTATAATTCTTTTTTTTTATTTTTCCCTTTTGCGAAGTCAGTCAGTCAGTCTGACAGTCAATCAGTCAAGCACTCAGTCATTCAGTCTCAGTCAGTCAGGCAGTCAGTCAGTCAGTCAGTCGGTCAGTCCTGTGCAGTCAGTTAGTCACTAAAGCAGTCAGTCAGTCTCAGTCAGTCAGTCAGTCAGTCCAGTCCAGTCTCAGTCAGTCGGTCAGTCAGTCTCGGTCAGTCAGTCAGTCAGTCAGTCATTCAGTCAGTCAGTCAGTCAGGCAGTCAGTCAGTCGGTCAGCCTTATTCAGTCAGTCTGTCAGTCAGTCAGTCAGTCAGCCTTATTCAGTCAGTCTGTCAGTCATCCTTATTCAGTCAGTCTGTCAGTCAGTCAGTCGGTCAGTCCTGTCCAGTCAGTTAGTCAGTCAAGCAGTCAGTCAGGTAGTCAAGCAGTCAGTCAGTCAGTGTCAGTCAGTCATTTAGTCATTCAGTCAGTCAGTGAAATAGCCAGTCAGAGAGTCAAGCAGTCAGTCAGTCAGTCTCAGTCAGTCAGTTAGTCAGTCAGTCAGTCAGTCAGTCAGTCCAGTCTCAGTCAGTCAGGCAGTTAGTCAGTCAGTCTCGGTCAGTCAGTGAGTCAGTCAGTCAATATCAGTCAGTCAGTGAGTCAGTCTGTCAGTCAGGCAGTATCAGTCAGGCAGTAAGACTCCGCTCGACAGAACTCCGATAGCCTAATGGCTAGACCGCTGGTCTTCCAAGCGAGTGCCCTGGGTTCGAGTCCCAGCCGGAGCGAATATCTTCAATATATATATTTCTTTTCTAATTTGAAAATTCTTTTTTTTTTCAATTTCTTTCCTTTGCAATTATTGATTATTTATGTAGGGAAGAAAATTCTGAGTCAGTTTAATTTTTCGACACGAAGATTTCAAAGTGTTTAAATAAACAATTACCAAGGTGCATTTTTTGTTTTTATTATATTTAAAACTCCCACCGACAGAGCTCCCATAGACTAATGGCTAGAGTGTTAGGCTTCCAAGCGAGTGGCCCTGGGTTCGAGTCCCAGCCTGAACGAAAATCTTCAATGTATACTTTTAGTTTCTAATTTGAAATTTCTTCTTCTTTTTTTTTTAATTTTTCTCTTTTGCGAATATTGATTATTTATGTAGGGAGAAAAATTCTGAGTCAGTTTAATTATTCGACCTGTAAATTTCAAAGTGTTTGAATCAATAATTACCAAGGTGCATTTTTTGTTTTTATTATATTTAAGACTTCCATCGACAGAGCTCCGATAGCCTAATGGCTAGACCGTTGGGTTCCTAGCGCGTGGTACTGGGTTCGAGTCCCGGCCGGAAAGGAAATCTTAAATGCAAATATTTTTTTTCTAATTTTATAATTCTTTTTTTTTATTTTTCCCTTTTGCGAAGTCAGTCAGTCAGTCTGACAGTCAATCAGTCAAGCACTCAGTCATTCAGTCCAGTCAGTCAGTCACTCAGTCAGTCAGTTAGTCCTTCAGCCAGTCAGTCAAGCAGTCAGTCATTTAGTCTCAGTCAGTCAGTCATTCAGTCAGTCAGTCAGTCAGGCAGTCAGTCAGTCAGTCAGTCGGTCAGTCCTGTGCAGTCAGTTAGTCACTAAAGCAGTCAGTCAGTCTCAGTCAGTCAGTCAGTCAGTCAGTCCAGTCCAGTCTCAGTCAGTCAGTCAGTCAGTCTCGGTCAGTCAGTCAGTCAGTCAGTCAGGCAGTCAGTCAGTCGGTCAGCCTTATTCAGTCAGTCTGTCAGTCAGTCAGTCAGTCAGCCTTATTCAGTCAGTCAGTCAGTCATCCTTATTCAGTCAGGCAGTTAGTCAGTCAGTCTCGGTCAGTCAGTGAGTCAGTCAGTCAGTATCTGTCAGTCAGTGAGTCAGTCTGTCAGTCAGGCAGTATCAGTCAGGCAGTAAGACTCCGCTCGACAGAACTCCGATAGCCTAATGGCTAGACCGCTGGTCTTCCAAGCGAGTGGCCTGGGTTCGAGTCCCAGCCGGAGCGAATATCTTCAATGTATATATTTCTTTTCTAATTTGAAAATTCTTTTTTTTTTTCAATTTCTTTCCTTTGCAATTATTGATTATTTATGTAGGGAAGAAAATTCTGAGTCAGTTTAATTTTTCGACACGAAGATTTCAAAGTGTTTAAATAAACAATTACCAAGGTGCATTTTTTGTTTTTATTATATTTAAAACTCCCACCGACAGAGCTCCCATAGACTAATGGCTAGAGTGTTAGGCTTCCAAGCGAGTGGCCCTGGTTTCGAGTCCCGGCCGGAAAGGAAATCTTAAATGCAAATATTTTTTTATAATTCTTTTTTTTTTATTTTTCCCTTTTGCGAAGTCAGTCAGTCAGTCTGACAGTCAATCAGTCAAGCACTCAGTCATTCAGTCTCAGTCAGTCAGGCAGTCAGTCAGTCAGTCAGTCAGTCGGTCAGTCCTGTGCAGTCAGTTAGTCACTAAAGCAGTCAGTCAGTCTCAGTCAGTCAGTCAGTCAGTCAGTCCAGTCCAGTCTCAGTCAGTCGGTCAGTCAGTCTCGGTCAGTCAGTCAGTCAGTCATTCAGTCAGTCAGTCAGTCAGGCAGTCAGTCAGTCGGTCAGCCTTATTCAGTCAGTCTGTCAGTCAGTCAGTCAGTCAGCCTTATTCAGTCAGTCTGTCAGTCATCCTTATTCAGTCAGTCTGTCAGTCAGTCAGTCGGTCAGTCCTGTCCAGTCAGTTAGTCAGTCAAGCAGTCAGTCAGGTAGTCAAGCAGTCAGTCAGTCAGTGTCAGTCAGTCATTTAGTCATTCAGTCAGTCAGTGAAATAGCCAGTCAGAGAGTCAAGCAGTCAGTCAGTCAGTCTCAGTCAGTCAGTTAGTCAGTCAGTCAGTCAGTCAGTCAGTCCAGTCTCAGTCAGTCAGGCAGTTAGTCAGTCAGTCTCGGTCAGTCAGTGAGTCAGTCAGTCAATATCAGTCAGTCAGTGAGTCAGTCTGTCAGTCAGGCAGTATCAGTCAGGCAGTAAGACTCCGCTCGACAGAACTCCGATAGCCTAATGGCTAGACCGCTGGTCTTCCAAGCGAGTGGCCTGGGTTCGAGTCCCAGCCGGAGCGAATATCTTCAATGTATATATTTCTTTTCTAATTTGAAAATTCTTTTTTTTTTCAATTTCTTTCCTTTGCAATTATTGATTATTTATGTAGGGAAGAAAATTCTGAGTCAGTTTAATTTTTCGACACGAAGATTTCAAAGTGTTTAAATAAACAATTACCAAGGTGCATTTTTTGTTTTTATTATATTTAAAACTCCCACCGACAGAGCTCCCATAGACTAATGGCTAGAGTGTTAGGCTTCCAAGCGAGTGGCCCTGGGTTCGAGTCCCAGCCTGAACGAAAATCTTCAATGTATACTTTTAGTTTCTAATTTGAAATTTCTTCTTCTTTTTTTTTTAATTTTTCTCTTTTGCGAATATTGATTATTTATGTAGGGAGAAAAATTCTGAGTCAGTTTAATTATTCGACCTGTAAATTTCAAAGTGTTTGAATCAATAATTACCAAGGTGCATTTTTTGTTTTTATTATATTTAAGACTTCCATCGACAGAGCTCCGATAGCCTAATGGCTAGACCGTTGGGTTCCTAGCGCGTGGTACTGGGTTCGAGTCCCGGCCGGAAAGGAAATCTTAAATGCAAATATTTTTTTTCTAATTTTATAATTCTTTTTTTTATTTTTCCCTTTTGCGAAGTCAGTCAGTCAGTCTGACAGTCAATCAGTCAAGCACTCAGTCATTCAGTCTCAGTCCAGTCAGTCAGTCACTCAGTCAGTCAGTTAGTCCTTCAGCCAGTCAGTCGAGCAGTCAGTCATTTAGTCTCAGTCAGTCAGTCATTCAGTCAGTCAGTCAGTCAGGCAGTCAGTCAGTCAGTCAGTCAGGCAGTCAGTCAGTCGGTCAGCCTTATTCAGTCAGTCTGTCAGTCAGGCAGTCAGTCAGCCTTATTCAGTCAGTCTGTCAGTCATCCTTATTCAGTCAGTCAGTCAGTCGGTCAGTCCTGTCCAGTCAGTTAGTCAGTCAAGCAGTCAGTCAGGTAGTCAAGCAGTCAGTCAGTCAGTCTCAGTCAGTCAGTTAGTCAGTCAGTCAGTCAGTCAGTCAGTCAGTCAGTCCAGTCTCAGTCAGTCCAGTCTCAGTCAGTCAGGCAGTTAGTCAGTCAGTCTCGGTCAGTCAGTGAGTCAGTCAGTCAGTATCAGTCAGTCAGTGAGTCAGTCTGTCAGTCAGGCAGTATCAGTCAGGCAGTAAGACTCCGCTCGACAGAACTCCGATAGCCTAATGGCTAGACCGCTGGTCTTCCAAGCGAGTGGCCTGGGTTCGAGTCCCAGCCGGAGCGAATATCTTCAATGTATATATTTCTTTTCTAATTTGAAAATTCTTTTTTTTTTCAATTTCTTTCCTTTGCAATTATTGATTATTTATGTAGGGAAGAAAATTCTGAGTCAGTTTAATTTTTCGACACGAAGATTTCAAAGTGTTTGAATCAATAATTACCAAGGTGCATTTTTTGTTTTTATTATATTTAAGACTTCCATCGACAGAGCTCCGATAGCCTAATGGCTAGACCGTTGGGTTCCTAGCGCGTGGTACTGGGTTCGAGTCCCGGCCGGAAAGGAAATCTTAAATGCAAATATTTTTTTTCTAATTTTATAATTCTTTTTTTTATTTTTCCCTTTTGCGAAGTCAGTCAGTCAGTCTGACAGTCAATCAGTCAAGCACTCAGTCATTCAGTCTCAGTCCAGTCAGTCAGTCACTCAGTCAGTCAGTTAGTCCTTCAGCCAGTCAGTCGAGCAGTCAGTCATTTAGTCTCAGTCAGTCAGTCATTCAGTCAGTCAGTCAGTCAGGCAGTCAGTCAGTCAGTCAGTCGGTCAGTCCTGTGCAGTCAGTTAGTCACTAAAACAGTCAGTCAGTCTCAGTCAGTCAGTCAGTCAGTCAGTCCAGTCCAGTCTCAGTCAGTCAGTCAGTCAGTCTCGGTCAGTCAGTCAGTCAGTCATTCAGTCAGTCAGTCAGTCAGGCAGTCAGTCAGTCGGTCAGCCTTATTCAGTCAGTCTGTCAGTCAGTCAGTCAGTCAGCCTTATTCAGTCAGTCTGTCAGTCATCCTTATTCAGTCAGTCTGTCAGTCAGTCAGTCGGTCAGTCCTGTCCAGTCAGTTAGTCAGTCAAGCAGTCAGTCAGGTAGTCAAGCAGCCAGTCAGTCAGTGTCAGTCAGTCATTTAGTCATTCAGTCAGTCAGTGAAATAGCCAGTCAGAGAGTCAAGCAGTCAGTCAGTCAGTCTCAGTCAGTCAGTTAGTCAGTCAGTCAGTCAGTCAGTCAGTCAGCCCAGTCTCAGTCAGTCAGGCAGTTAGTCAGTCAGTCTCGGTCAGTCAGTGAGTCAGTCAGTCAGTATGTGTCAGTCAGTGAGTCAGTCTGTCAGTCAGGCAGTATCAGTCAGGCAGTAAGACTCCGCTCGACAGAACTCCGATAGCCTAATGGCTAGACCGCTGGTCTTCCAAGCGAGTGGCCTGGGTTCGAGTCCCAGCCGGAGCGAATATCTTCAATGTATATATTTCTTTTCTAATTTGAAAATTCTTTTTTTTTTCAATTTCTTTCCTTTGCAATTATTGATTATTTATGTAGGGAAGAAAATTCTGAGTCAGTTTAATTTTTCGACACGAAGATTTCAAAGTGTTTAAATAAACAATTACCAAGGTGCATTTTTTGTTTTTATTATATTTAAAACTCCCACCGACAGAGCTCCCATAGACTAATGGCTAGAGTGTTAGGCTTCCAAGCGAGTGGCCCTGGTTTCGAGTCCCGGCCGGAAAGGAAATCTTAAATGCAAATATTTTTTTCTAATTTTATAATTCTTTTTTTTTTATTTTTCCCTTTTGCGAAGTCAGTCAGTCAGTCTGACAGTCAATCAGTCAAGCACTCAGTCATTCAGTCTCAGTCAGTCAGGCAGTCAGTCAGTCAGTCAGTCGGTCAGTCCTGTGCAGTCAGTTAGTCACTAAAGCAGTCAGTCAGTCTCAGTCAGTCAGTCAGTCAGTCCAGTCCAGTCTCAGTCAGTCGGTCAGTCAGTCTCGGTCAGTCAGTCAGTCAGTCATTCAGTCAGTCAGTCAGTCAGGCAGTCAGTCAGTCGGTCAGCCTTATTCAGTCAGTCTGTCAGTCAGTCAGTCAGTCAGCCTTATTCAGTCAGTCTGTCAGTCATCCTTATTCAGTCAGTCTGTCAGTCAGTCAGTCGGTCAGTCCTGTCCAGTCAGTTAGTCAGTCAAGCAGTCAGTCAGGTAGTCAAGCAGTCAGTCAGTCAGTGTCAGTCAGTCATTTAGTCATTCAGTCAGTCAGTGAAATAGCCAGTCAGAGAGTCAAGCAGTCAGTCAGTCAGTCTCAGTCAGTCAGTTAGTCAGTCAGTCAGTCAGTCAGTCAGTCCAGTCTCAGTCAGTCAGGCAGTTAGTCAGTCAGTCTCGGTCAGTCAGTGAGTCAGTCAGTCAATATCAGTCAGTCAGTGAGTCAGTCTGTCAGTCAGGCAGTATCAGTCAGGCAGTAAGACTCCGCTCGACAGAACTCCGATAGCCTAATGGCTAGACCGCTGGTCTTCCAAGCGAGTGGCCTGGGTTCGAGTCCCAGCCGGAGCGAATATCTTCAATGTATATATTTCTTTTCTAATTTGAAAATTCTTTTTTTTTTCAATTTCTTTCCTTTGCAATTATTGATTATTTATGTAGGGAAGAAAATTCTGAGTCAGTTTAATTTTTCGACACGAAGATTTCAAAGTGTTTAAATAAACAATTACCAAGGTGCATTTTTTGTTTTTATTATATTTAAAACTCCCACCGACAGAGCTCCCATAGACTAATGGCTAGAGTGTTAGGCTTCCAAGCGAGTGGCCCTGGGTTCGAGTCCCAGCCTGAACGAAAATCTTCAATGTATACTTTTAGTTTCTAATTTGAAATTTCTTCTTCTTTTTTTTTTAATTTTTCTCTTTTGCGAATATTGATTATTTATGTAGGGAGAAAAATTCTGAGTCAGTTTAATTATTCGACCTGTAAATTTCAAAGTGTTTGAATCAATAATTACCAAGGTGCATTTTTTGTTTTTATTATATTTAAGACTTCCATCGACAGAGCTCCGATAGCCTAATGGCTAGACCGTTGGGTTCCTAGCGCGTGGTACTGGGTTCGAGTCCCGGCCGGAAAGGAAATCTTAAATGCAAATATTTTTTTTCTAATTTTATAATTCTTTTTTTTTATTTTTCCCTTTTGCGAAGTCAGTCAGTCAGTCTGACAGTCAATCAGTCAAGCACTCAGTCATTCAGTCCAGTCAGTCAGTCACTCAGTCAGTCAGTTAGTCCTTCAGCCAGTCAGTCAAGCAGTCAGTCATTTAGTCTCAGTCAGTCAGTCATTCAGTCAGTCAGTCAGTCAGGCAGTCAGTCAGTCAGTCAGTCGGTCAGTCCTGTGCAGTCAGTTAGTCACTAAAGCAGTCAGTCAGTCTCAGTCAGTCAGTCAGTCAGTCAGTCCAGTCCAGTCTCAGTCAGTCAGTCAGTCAGTCTCGGTCAGTCAGTCAGTCAGTCAGTCAGGCAGTCAGTCAGTCGGTCAGCCTTATTCAGTCAGTCTGTCAGTCAGTCAGTCAGTCAGCCTTATTCAGTCAGTCAGTCAGTCATCCTTATTCAGTCAGGCAGTTAGTCAGTCAGTCTCGGTCAGTCAGTGAGTCAGTCAGTCAGTATCTGTCAGTCAGTGAGTCAGTCTGTCAGTCAGGCAGTATCAGTCAGGCAGTAAGACTCCGCTCGACAGAACTCCGATAGCCTAATGGCTAGACCGCTGGTCTTCCAAGCGAGTGGCCTGGGTTCGAGTCCCAGCCGGAGCGAATATCTTCAATGTATATATTTCTTTTCTAATTTGAAAATTCTTTTTTTTTTCAATTTCTTTCCTTTGCAATTATTGATTATTTATGTAGGGAAGAAAATTCTGAGTCAGTTTAATTTTTCGACACGAAGATTTCAAAGTGTTTAAATAAACAATTACCAAGGTGCATTTTTTGTTTTTATTATATTTAAAACTCCCACCGACAGAGCTCCCATAGACTAATGGCTAGAGTGTTAGGCTTCCAAGCGAGTGGCCCTGGTTTCGAGTCCCGGCCGGAAAGGAAATCTTAAATGCAAATATTTTTTTATAATTCTTTTTTTTTTATTTTTCCCTTTTGCGAAGTCAGTCAGTCAGTCTGACAGTCAATCAGTCAAGCACTCAGTCATTCAGTCTCAGTCAGTCAGGCAGTCAGTCAGTCAGTCAGTCGGTCAGTCCTGTGCAGTCAGTTAGTCACTAAAGCAGTCAGTCAGTCTCAGTCAGTCAGTCAGTCAGTCAGTCCAGTCCAGTCTCAGTCAGTCGGTCAGTCAGTCTCGGTCAGTCAGTCAGTCAGTCATTCAGTCAGTCAGTCAGTCAGGCAGTCAGTCAGTCGGTCAGCCTTATTCAGTCAGTCTGTCAGTCAGTCAGTCAGTCAGCCTTATTCAGTCAGTCTGTCAGTCATCCTTATTCAGTCAGTCTGTCAGTCAGTCAGTCGGTCAGTCCTGTCCAGTCAGTTAGTCAGTCAAGCAGTCAGTCAGGTAGTCAAGCAGTCAGTCAGTCAGTGTCAGTCAGTCATTTAGTCATTCAGTCAGTCAGTGAAATAGCCAGTCAGAGAGTCAAGCAGTCAGTCAGTCAGTCTCAGTCAGTCAGTTAGTCAGTCAGTCAGTCAGTCAGTCAGTCCAGTCTCAGTCAGTCAGGCAGTTAGTCAGTCAGTCTCGGTCAGTCAGTGAGTCAGTCAGTCAATATCAGTCAGTCAGTGAGTCAGTCTGTCAGTCAGGCAGTATCAGTCAGGCAGTAAGACTCCGCTCGACAGAACTCCGATAGCCTAATGGCTAGACCGCTGGTCTTCCAAGCGAGTGGCCTGGGTTCGAGTCCCAGCCGGAGCGAATATCTTCAATGTATATATTTCTTTTCTAATTTGAAAATTCTTTTTTTTTTCAATTTCTTTCCTTTGCAATTATTGATTATTTATGTAGGGAAGAAAATTCTGAGTCAGTTTAATTTTTCGACACGAAGATTTCAAAGTGTTTAAATAAACAATTACCAAGGTGCATTTTTTGTTTTTATTATATTTAAAACTCCCACCGACAGAGCTCCCATAGACTAATGGCTAGAGTGTTAGGCTTCCAAGCGAGTGGCCCTGGGTTCGAGTCCCAGCCTGAACGAAAATCTTCAATGTATACTTTTAGTTTCTAATTTGAAATTTCTTCTTCTTTTTTTTTAATTTTTCTCTTTTGCGAATATTGATTATTTATGTAGGGAGAAAAATTCTGAGTCAGTTTAATTATTCGACCTGTAAATTTCAAAGTGTTTGAATCAATAATTACCAAGGTGCATTTTTTGTTTTTATTATATTTAAGACTTCCATCGACAGAGCTCCGATAGCCTAATGGCTAGACCGTTGGGTTCCTAGCGCGTGGTACTGGGTTCGAGTCCCGGCCGGAAAGGAAATCTTAAATGCAAATATTTTTTTTCTAATTTTATAATTCTTTTTTTTTATTTTTCCCTTTTGCGAAGTCAGTCAGTCAGTCTGACAGTCAATCAGTCAAGCACTCAGTCATTCAGTCCAGTCAGTCAGTCACTCAGTCAGTCAGTTAGTCCTTCAGCCAGTCAGTCAAGCAGTCAGTCATTTAGTCTCAGTCAGTCAGTCATTCAGTCAGTCAGTCAGTCAGGCAGTCAGTCAGTCAGTCAGTCGGTCAGTCCTGTGCAGTCAGTTAGTCACTAAAGCAGTCAGTCAGTCTCAGTCAGTCAGTCAGTCAGTCAGTCCAGTCCAGTCTCAGTCAGTCAGTCAGTCAGTCTCGGTCAGTCAGTCAGTCAGTCAGTCAGGCAGTCAGTCAGTCGGTCAGCCTTATTCAGTCAGTCTGTCAGTCAGTCAGTCAGTCAGCCTTATTCAGTCAGTCAGTCAGTCATCCTTATTCAGTCAGTCTGTCAGTCAGTCAGTCGGTCAGTCCTGTCCAGTCAGTTAGTCAGTCAAGCAGTCAGTCAGGTAGTCAAGCAGTCAGTCAGTCAGTGTCAGTCAGTCATTTAGTCATTCAGTCAGTCAGTGAAATAGCCAGTCAGAGAGTCAAGCAGTCAGTCAGTCAGTCTCAGTCAGTCAGTTAGTCAGTAAGTCAGTCAGTCAGTCAGTCAGTCCAGTCTCAGTCAGTCAGGCAGTTAGTCAGTCAGTCTCGGTCAGTCAGTGAGTCAGTCAGTCAGTATCAGTCTGTCAGTGAGTCAGTCTGTCAGTCAGGCAGTATCAGTCAGGCAGTAAGACTCCGCTCGACAGAACTCCGATAGCCTAATGGCTAGACCGCTGGTCTTCCAAGCGAGTGGCCTGGGTTCGAGTCCCAGCCGGAGCGAATATCTTCAATGTATATATTTCTTTTCTAATTTGAAAATTCTTTTTTTTTTCAATTTCTTTCCTTTGCAATTATTGATTATTAATGTAGGGAAGAAAATTCTGAGTCAGTTTAATTTTTCGACACGAAGTTTTCAAAGTGTTTAAATAAACAATTACCAAGGTGCATTTTTTGTTTTTATTATATTTAAAACTCCCACCGACAGAGCTCCCATAGACTAATGGCTAGAGTGTTAGGCTTCCAAGCGAGTGGCCCTGGGTTCGAGTCCCAGCCTGAACGAAAATCTTCAATGTATACTTTTAGTTTCTAATTTGAAATTTCTTCTTCTTTTTTTTTTAATTTTTCTCTTTTGCGAATATTGATTATTTATGTAGGGAGAAAAATTCTGAGTCAGTTTAATTATTCGACCTGTAAATTTCAAAGTGTTTGAATCAATAATTACCAAGGTGCATTTTTTGTTTTTATTATATTTAAGACTTCCATCGACAGAGCTCCGATAGCCTAATGGCTAGACCGTTGGGTTCCTAGCGCGTGGTACTGGGTTCGAGTCCCGGCCGGAAAGGAAATCTTAAATGCAAATGTTTTTTTCTAATTTTATAATTCTTTTTTTTTTATTTTTCCCTTTTGCGAAGTCAGTCAGTCAGTCTGACAGTCAATCAGTCAAGCACTCAGTCATTCAGTCTCAGTCAGTCAGTCCAGTCAGTCAGTCACTCAGTCAGTCAGTTAGTCCTTCAGCCAGTCAGTCAAGCAGTCAGTCATTTAGTCTCAGTCAGTCAGTCATTCAGTCAGTCAGTCAGTCAGGCAGTCAGTCAGTCAGTCAGTCGGTCAGTCCTGTGCAGTCAGTTAGTCACTAAAGCAGTCAGTCAGTCTCAGTCAGTCAGTCAGTCAGTCCAGTCTCAGTCAGTCAGTCAGTCAGTCTCGGTCAGTCAGTCAGTCAGTCATTCAGTCAGTCAGTCAGTCAGGCAGTCAGTCAGTCGGTCAGCCTTATTCAGTCAGTCTGTCAGTCAGTCAGTCAGTCAGCCTTATTCAGTCAGTCTGTCAGTCATCCTTATTCAGTCAGTCTGTCAGTCAGTCAGTCAGTCAGTCAGTCCAGTCTCAGTCAGTCAGGCAGTTAGTCAGTCAGTCTCGGTCAGTCAGTGAGTCACTCAGTCAGTATCAGTCAGTCAGTGAGTCAGTCTGTCAGTCAGGCAGTATCAGTCAGGCAGTAAGACTCCGCTCGACAGAACTCCGATAGCCTAATGGCTAGACCGCTGGTCTTCCAAGCGAGTGGCCTGGGTTCGAGTCCCAGCCGGAGCGAATATCTTCAATGTATATATTTCTTTTCTAATTTGAAAATTCTTTTTTTTTTCAATTTCTTTCCTTTGCAATTATTGATTATTTATGTAGGGAAGAAAATTCTGAGTCAGTTTAATTTTTCGACACGAAGATTTCAAAGTGTTTAAATAAACAATTACCAAGGTGCATTTTTTGTTTTTATTATATTTAAAACTCCGACCGACAGAGCTCCCATAGACTAATGGCTAGAGTGTTAGGCTTCCAAGCGAGTGGCCCTGGGGTCGAGTCCCAGCCTGAACGAAAATCTTCAATGTATACTTTTAGTTTCTAATTTGAAATTTCTTCTTCTTTTTTTTTTAATTTTTCTCTTTTGCGAATATTGATTATTTATGTAGGGAGAAAAATTCTGAGTCAGTTTAATTATTCGACCTGTAAATTTCAAAGTGTTTGAATCAATAATTACCAAGGTGCATTTTTTGTTTTTATTATATTTAAGACTTCCATCGACAGAGCTCCGATAGCCTAATGGCTAGACCGTTGGGTTCCAAGCGCGTGGTACTGGGTTCGAGTCCCGGCCGGAACGAAAATCTTCCAAGTATATATTTCTCTTCTAATTTGAAGATTCTTTTTTTTTTCAATTTCTTTCTTTTGCAAATATGGATTATTTATGTACCGAAGAAAATTCTGAGTCAGTTTAATCATTCGACCTTTAGATTTCAAAGATTTTAGATCAATAATTACTAAGGTGCATTTTTTGTTTTTATTATAATTAAGACACCGATCAACAGAGATCCGAAAGTATATTGGCGAGAGCGTTGGGCTTCCATGAGTGTCGCCCTGGGTTCAAATCCCAGCCGGAATGGAAATCTTAAATGCAACTATTTTTTTCTAATTTTATAATTCTTTTTTTTTTATTTTTCCCTTTTGCGAAGTCAGTCAGTCAGTCTGACAGTCAATCAGTCAAGCACTCAGTCATTCAGTCTCAGTCAGTCAGTCCAGTCAGTCAGTCACTCAGTCAGTCAGTTAGTCCTTCAGCCAGTCAGTCAAGCAGTCAGTCATTTAGTCTCAGTCAGTCAGTCATTCAGTCAGTCAGTCAGTCAGGCAGTCAGTCAGTCAGTCAGTCGGTCAGTCCTGTGCAGTCAGTTAGTCACTAAAGCAGTCAGTCAGTCTCAGTCAGTCAGTCAGTCAGTCAGTCCAGTTCAGTCTCAGTCAGTCAGTCAGTCAGTCTCGGTCGGTCAGTCAGTCAGTCATTCAGTCAGTCAGTCAGTCAGGCAGTCAGTCAGTCGGTCAGCCTTATTCAGTCAGTCTGTCAGTCAGTCAGTCAGTCAGCCTTATTCAGTCAGTCTGTCAGTCATCCTTATTCAGTCAGTCTGTCAGTCAGTCAGTCGGTCAGTCCTGTCCAGTCAGTTAGTCAGTCAAGCAGTCAGTCAGGTAGTCAAGCAGTCAGTCAGTCAGTGTCAGTCAGTCATTTAGTCATTCAGTCAGTCATTGAAATAGCCAGTCAGAGAGTCAAGCAGTCAGTCAGTCAGTCTCAGTCAGTCAGTTAGTCAGTCAGTCAGTCAGTCAGTCAGTCAGTCCAGTCTCAGTCAGTCAGGCAGTTAGTCAGTCAGTCTCGGTCAGTCAGTGAGTCAGTCAGTCAGTATCAGTCAGTCAGTGAGTCAGTCAGTCAGTATCAGTCAGTCAGTGAGTCAGTCTGTCAGTCAGGCAGTATCAGTCAGGCAGTAAGACTCCGCTCGACAGAACTCCGATAGCCTAATGGCTAGACCGCTGGTCTTCCAAGCGAGTGGCCTGGGTTCGAGTCCCAGCCGGAGCGAATATCGTCAATGTATATATTTCTTTTCTAATTTGAAAATTCTTTTTTTTTCAATTTCTTTCCTTTGCAATTATTGATTATTTATGTAGGGAAGAAAATTCTGAGTCAGTTTAATTTTTCGACACGAAGATTTCAAATCGTTTAAATAAACAATTACCAAGGTGCATTTTTGTTTTTATTATATTTAAAACTCCCACCGACAGAGCTCCCATAGACTAATGGCTAGAGTGTTAGGCTTCCAAGCGAGTGGCCCTGGGTTCGAGTCCCGGCCGGAAAGGAAATCTTAAATGCAAAATTTTTTTTCTAATTTTATAATTCTTTTTTTTTTATTTTTCCCTTTTGCGAAGTCAGTCAGTCAGTCTGACAGTCAATCAGTCAAGCACTCAGTCATTCAGTCTCAGTCAGTCAGTCCAGTCAGTCAGTCACTCAGTCAGTCAGTTAGTCCTTCAGCCAGTCAGTCAAGCAGTCAGTCATTTAGTCTCAGTCAGTCATTTAGTCTCAGTCAGTCAGTCATTCAGTCAGTCAGTCAGTCAGGCAGTCAGTCAGTCAGTCAGTCGGTCAGTCCTGTGCAGTCAGTTAGTCACTAAAGCAGTCAGTCAGTCTCAGTCAGTCAGTCAGTCAGTCAGTCCAGTCCAGTCTCAGTCAGTCAGTCAGTCAGTCTCGGTCAGTCAGTCAGTCAGTCATTCAGTCAGTCAGTCAGTCAGGCAGTCAGTCAGTCGGTCAGCCTTATTCAGTCAGTCTGTCAGTCAGTCTGTCAGTCAGCCTTATTCAGTCAGTCTGTCAGTCATCCTTATTCAGTCAGTCTGTCAGTCAGTCAGTCGGTCAGTCCTGTCCAGTCAGTTAGTCAGTCAAGCAGTCAGTCAGGTAGTCAAGCAGTCAGTCAGTCAGTGTCAGTCAGTCATTTAGTCATTCAGTCAGTCAGTGAAATAGCCAGTCAGAGAGTCAAGCAGTCAGTCAGTCAGTCTCAGTCAGTCAGTTAGTCAGTCAGACAGTCAGTCAGTCAGTCAGTCCAGTCTCAGTCAGTCAGGCAGTTAGTCAGTCAGTCTCGGTCAGTCAGTGAGTCAGTCAGTCAGTATCAGTCAGTCAGTGAGTCAGTCTGTCAGTCAGGCAGTATCAGTCAGGCAGTAAGACTCCGCTCGACAGAACTCCGATAAACTAATGGCTAGACCGCTGGTCTTCCAAGCGAGTGGCCTGGGTTCGAGTCCCAGCCGGAGCGAATATCTTCAATGTATATATTTCTTTTCTAATTTGAAAATTCTTTTTTTTTCAATTTCTTTCCTTTGCAAATATGGATTATTTATGTACGGAAGAAAATTCTGAGTCAGTTTAATCATTCGACCTTTAGATTTCAAAGATTTTAGATCAATAATTACTAAGGTGCATTTTTTGTTTTTATTATAATTAAGACACCGATCAACAGAGATCCGATAGTATATTGGCGAGAGCGTTGGGCTTCCATGAGTGTCGCCCTGGGTTCAAATCCCAGCCGGAAAGGAAATCTTAAATGCAAATATTTTTTTCTAATTTTATAATTCTTTTTTTTTATTTTTCCCTTTTGCGAAGTCAGTCAGTCAGTCTGACAGTAAATCAGTCAAGCACTCAGTCATTCAGTCTCAGTCAGTCAGTCCAGTCAGTCAGTCACTCAGTCAGTCAGTTAGTCCTTCAGCCAGTCAGTCAAGCAGTCAGTCATTTAGTCTCAGTCAGTCAGTCATTCAGTCAGTCAGTCAGTCAGGCAGTCAGTCAGTCAGTCAGTCGGTCAGTCCTGTGCAGTCAGTTAGTCACTAAAGCAGTCAGTCAGTCTCAGTCAGTCAGTCAGTCAGTCATTCAGTCAGTCAGTCAGTCAGGCAGTCAGTCAGTCGGTCAGCCTTATTCAGTCAGTCTGTCAGTCAGTCAGTCAGTCAGCCTTATTCAGTCAGTCTGTCAGTCATCCTTATTCAGTCAGTCTGTCAGTCAGTCAGTCGGTCAGTCCTGTCCAGTCAGTTAGTCAGTCAAGCAGTCAGTCAGGTAGTCAAGCAGTCAGTCAGTCAGTGTCAGTCAGTCATTTAGTCATTCAGTCAGTCAGTGAAATAGCCAGTCAGAGAGTCAAGCAGTCAGTCAGTCAGTCTCAGTCAGTCAGTTAGTCAGTCAGTCAGTCAGTCAGTCAGTCCAGTCTCAGTCAGTCAGGCAGTTAGTCAGTCAGTCTCGGTCAGTCAGTGAGTCAGTCAGTCAATATCAGTCAGTCAGTGAGTCAGTCTGTCAGTCAGGCAGTATCAGTCAGGCAGTAAGACTCCGCTCGACAGAACTCCGATAGCCTAATGGCTAGACCGCTGGTCTTCCAAGCGAGTGGCCTGGGGTCGAGTCCCAGCCGGAGCGAATATCTTCAATGTATATATTTCTTTTCTAATTTGAAAATTCTTTTTTTTTTCAATTTCTTTCCTTTGCAATTATTGATTATTTATGTAGGGAAGAAAATTCTGAGTCAGTTTAATTTTTCGACACGAAGATTTCAAAGTGTTTAAATAAACAATTACCAAGGTGCATTTTTTGTTTTTATTATATTTAAAACTCCCACCGACAGAGCTCCCATAGACTAATGGCTAGAGTGTTAGGCTTCCAAGCGAGTGGCCCTGGGTTCGAGTCCCAGCCTGAACGAAAATCTTCAATGTATACTTTTAGTTTCTAATTTGAAATTTCTTCTTCTTTTTTTTTTAATTTTTCTCTTTTGCGAATATTGATTATTTATGTAGGGAGAAAAATTCTGAGTCAGTTTAATTATTCGACCTGTAAATTTCAAAGTGTTTGAATCAATAATTACCAAGGTGCATTTTTTGTTTTTATTATATTTAAGACTTCCATCGACAGAGCTCCGATAGCCTAATGGCTAGACCGTTGGGTTCCTAGCGCGTGGTACTGGGTTCGAGTCCCGGCCGGAAAGGAAATCTTAAATGCAAATATTTTTTTTCTAATTTTATAATTCTTTTTTTTTATTTTTCCCTTTTGCGAAGTCAGTCAGTCAGTCTGACAGTCAATCAGTCAAGCACTCAGTCATTCAGTCCAGTCAGTCAGTCACTCAGTCAGTCAGTTAGTCCTTCAGCCAGTCAGTCAAGCAGTCAGTCATTTAGTCTCAGTCAGTCAGTCATTCAGTCAGTCAGTCAGGCAGTCAGTCAGTCAGTCAGTCGGTCAGTCCTGTGCAGTCAGTTAGTCACTAAAGCAGTCAGTCAGTCTCAGTCAGTCAGTCAGTCAGTCAGTCCAGTCCAGTCTCAGTCAGTCAGTCAGTCAGTCTCGGTCAGTCAGTCAGTCAGGCAGTCAGTCAGTCGGTCAGCCTTATTCAGTCAGTCTGTCAGTCAGTCAGTCAGTCAGCCTTATTCAGTCAGTCTGTCAGTCATCCTTATTCAGTCAGTCTGTCAGTCACTCAGTCGGTCAGTCCTGTCCAGTCAGTTAGTCAGTCAAGCAGTCAGTCAGTCAGTGTCAGTCAGTCATTTAGTCATTCAGTCAGTCAGTGAAATAGCCAGTCAGAGAGTCAAGCAGTCAGTCAGTCAGTCTCAGTCAGTCAGTTAGTCAGTCAGTCAGTCAGTCAGTCAGTCAGTCCAGTCTCAGTCAGTCAGGCAGTTAGTCAGTCAGTCTCGGTCAGTCAGTGAGTCAGTCAGTATCGGTCAGTCAGTGAGTCAGTCTGTCAGTCAGGCAGTATCAGTCAGGCAGTAAGACTCCGCTCGACAGAACTCCGATAGCCTGATGGCTAGACCGCTGGTCTTCCAAGCGAGTGGCCTGGGTTCGAGTCCCAGCCGGAGCGAATATCTTCAATGTATATATTTCTTTTCTAATTTGAAAATTCTTTTTTTTTTCAATTTCTTTCCTTTGCAATTATTGATTATTTATGTAGGGAAGAAAATTCTGAGTCAGTTTAATTTTTCGACACGAAGATTTCAAAGTGTTTAAATAAACAATTACCAAGGTGCATTTTTTGTTTTTATTATATTTAAAACTCCCACCGACAGAGCTCCCATAGACTAATGGCTAGAGTGTTAGGCTTCCAAGCGAGTGGCCCTGGGTTCGAGTCCCAGCCTGAACGAAAATCTTCAATGTATACTTTTAGTTTCTAATTTGAAATTTCTTCTTCTTTTTTTTAATTTTTCTCTTTTGCGAATATTGATTATTTATGTCGGGAGAAAAATTCTGAGTCAGTTTAATTATTCGACCTGTAAATTTCAAAGTGTTTGAATCAATAATTACCAAGGTGCATTTTTTGTTTTAAATATATTTAAGACTTCCATCGACAGAGCTCCGATAGCCTAATGGCTAGACCGTTGGGTTCCTAGCGCGTGGTACTGGGTTCGAGTCCCGGCCGGAAAGGAAATCTTAAATGCAAATATTTTTTTCTAATTTTATAATTCTTTTTTTTTATTTTTCCCTTTTGCGAAGTCAGTCAGTCAGTCTGACAGTCAATCAGTCAAGCACTCAGTCATTCAGTCTCAGTCAGTCAGTCCAGTCAGTCAGTCACTCAGTCAGTTAGTCCTTCAGCCAGTCAGTCAAGCAGTCAGTCATTTAGTCTCAGTCAGTCAGTCATTCAGTCAGTCAGTCAGTCAGGCAGTCAGTCAGTCAGTCAGTCGGTCAGTCCTGTGCAGTCAGTTAGTCACTAAAGCAGTCAGTCAGTCTCAGTCAGTCAGTCAGTCAGTCCAGTCCAGTCTCATTCAGTCAGTCAGTCAGTCTCGGTCAGTCAGTCAGTCAGTCAGTCAGGCAGTCAGTCAGTCGGTCAGCCTTATTCAGTCAGTCTGTCAGTCAGTCAGTCAGTCAGCCTTATTCAGTCAGTCTGTCAGTCATCCTTATTCAGTCAGTCTGTCAGTCAGTCAGTCGGTCAGTCCTGTCCAGTCAGTTAGTCAGTCAAGCAGTCAGTCAGGTAGTCAAGCAGTCAGTCAGTCAGTGTCAGTCAGTCATTTAGTCATTCAGTCAGTCAGTGAAATAGCCAGTCAGAGAGTCAAGCAGTCAGTCAGTCTCAGTCAGTCAGTTAGTCAGTAAGTCAGTCAGTCAGTCCAGTCTCAGTCAGTCAGGCAGTTAGTCAGTCAGTCTCGGTCAGTCAGTGAGTCAGTCAGTCAGTATCAGTCAGTCAGTGAGTCAGTCTGTCAGTCAGGCAGTACAGTCAGGCAGTAAGACTCCGCTCGACAGAACTCCGATAGCCTAATGGCTAGACCGCTGGTCTTCCAAGCGAGTGGCCTGGGTTCGAGTCCCAGCCGGAGCGAATATCTTCAATGTATATATTTCTTTTCTAATTTGAAAATTCTTTTTTTTTTCAATTTCTTTCCTTTGCAATTATTGATTATTTATGTAGGGAAGAAAATTCTGAGTCAGTTTAATTTTTCGACACGAAGATTTCAAAGTGTTTAAATAAACAATTACCAAGGTGCATTTTTTGTTTTTATTATATTTAAAACTCCCACCGAGAGAGCTCCCATAGACTAAGGGCTAGAGTGTTAGGCTTCCAAGCGAGTGGCCCTGGGTTCGAGTCCCAGCCTGAACGAAAATCTTCAATGTATACTTTTAGTTTCTAATTTGAAATTTCTTCTTCTTTTTTGTTTAATTTTTCTCTTTTGCGAATATTGATTATTTATGTAGGGAGAAAAATTCTGAGTCAGTTTAATTATTCGACCTGTAAATTTCAAAGTGTTTGAATCAATAATTACCAAATTGCATTTTTTGTTTTTATTATATTTAAGACTTCCATCGACAGAGCTCCGATAGCCTAATGGCTAGACCGTTGGTTTCCTAGCGCGTGGTACTGGGTTCGAGTCCCGGCCGGAAAGGAAATCTTAAATGCAAATGTTTTTTTCTAATTTTATAATTCTTTTTTTTTATTTTTCCCTTTTGCGAAGTCAGTCAGTCAGTCTGACAGTCAATCAGTCAAGCACTCAGTCATTCAGTCTCAGTCAGTCAGTCCAGTCAGTCAGTCACTCAGTCAGTCAGTTAGTCCTTCAGCCAGTCAGTCAAGCAGTCAGTCATTTAGTCTCAGTCAGTCAGTCATTCAGTCAGTCAGTCAGTCAGGCAGTCAGTCAGTCAGTCAGTCGGTCAGTCCTGTGCAGTCAGTTAGTCACTAAAGCAGTCAGTCAGTCTCAGTCAGTCAGTCAGTCAGTCCAGTCTCAGTCAGTCAGTCAGTCAGTCTCGGTCAGTCAGTCAGTCAGTCATTCAGTCAGTCAGTCAGTCAGGCAGTCAGTCAGTCGGTCAGCCTTATTCAGTCAGTCTGTCAGTCAGTCAGTCAGTCTGTCAGTCATCCTTATTCAGTCAGTCTGTCAGTCAGTCAGTCAGTCAGTCAGTCCAGTCTCAGTCAGTCAGGCAGTTAGTCAGTCAGTCTCGGTCAGTCAGTGAGTCACTCAGTCAGTATCAGTCAGTCAGTGAGTCAGTCTGTCAGTCAGGCAGTATCAGTCAGGCAGTAAGACTCCGCTCGACAGAACTCCGATAGCCTAATGGCTAGACCGCTGGTCTTCCAAGCGAGTGGCCTGGGTTCGAGTCCCAGCCGGAGCGAATATTTTCAATGTATATATTTCTTTTCTAATTTGAAAATTCTTTTTTTTTTCAATTTCTTTCCTTTGCAATTATTGATTATTTATGTAGGGAAGAAAATTCTGAGTCAGTTTAATTTTTCGACACGAAGATTTCAAAGTGTTTAAATAAACAATTACCAAGGTGCATTTTTTGTTTTTATTATATTTAAAACTCCGACCGACAGAGCTCCCATAGACTAATGGCTAGAGTGTTAGGCTTCCAAGCGAGTGGCCCTGGGGTCGAGTCCCAGCCTGAACGAAAATCTTCAATGTATACTTTTAGTTTCTAATTTGAAATTTCTTCTTCTTTTTTTTTTAATTTTTCTCTTTTGCGAATATTGATTATTTATGTAGGGAGAAAAATTCTGAGTCAGTTTAATTATTCGACCTGTAAATTTCAAAGTGTTTGAATCAATAATTACCAAGGTGCATTTTTTGTTTTTATTATATTTAAGACTTCCATCGACAGAGCTCCGATAGCCTAATGGCTAGACCGTTGGGTTCCAAGCGCGTGGTACTGGGTTCGAGTCCCGGCCGGAACGAAAATCTTCCAAGTATATATTTCTCTTCTAATTTGAAGATTCTTTTTTTTTTCAATTTCTTTCTTTTGCAAATATGGATTATTTATGTACCGAAGAAAATTCTGAGTCAGTTTAATCATTCGACCTTTAGATTTCAAAGATTTTAGATCAATAATTACTAAGGTGCATTTTTTGTTTTTATTATAATTAAGACACCGATCAACAGAGATCCGAAAGTATATTGGCGAGAGCGTTGGGCTTCCATGAGTGTCGTCCTGGGTTCAAATCCCAGCCGGAATGGAAATCTTAAATGCAACTATTTTTTTCTAATTTTATAATTCTTTTTTTTTTATTTTTCCCTTTTGCGAAGTCAGTCAGTCAGTCTGACAGTCAATCAGTCAAGCACTCAGTCATTCAGTCTCAGTCAGTCAGTCCAGTCAGTCAGTCACTCAGTCAGTCAGTTAGTCCTTCAGCCAGTCAGTCAAGCAGTCAGTCATTTAGTCTCAGTCAGTCAGTCATTCAGTCAGTCAGTCAGTCAGGCAGTCAGTCAGTCAGTCAGTCGGTCAGTCCTGTGCAGTCAGTTAGTCACTAAAGCAGTCAGTCAGTCTCAGTCAGTCAGTCAGTCAGTCAGTCCAGTTCAGTCTCAGTCAGTCAGTCAGTCAGTCTCGGTCGGTCAGTCAGTCAGTCATTCAGTCAGTCAGTCAGTCAGGCAGTCAGTCAGTCGGTCAGCCTTATTCAGTCAGTCTGTCAGTCAGTCAGTCAGTCAGCCTTATTCAGTCAGTCTGTCAGTCATCCTTATTCAGTCAGTCTGTCAGTCAGTCAGTCGGTCAGTCCTGTCCAGTCAGTTAGTCAGTCAAGCAGTCAGTCAGGTAGTCAAGCAGTCAGTCAGTCAGTGTCAGTCAGTCATTTAGTCATTCAGTCAGTCATTGAAATAGCCAGTCAGAGAGTCAAGCAGTCAGTCAGTCAGTCTCAGTCAGTCAGTTAGTCAGTCAGTCAGTCAGTCAGTCAGTCAGTCCAGTCTCAGTCAGTCAGGCAGTTAGTCAGTCAGTCTCGGTCAGTCAGTGAGTCAGTCAGTCAGTATCAGTCAGTCAGTGAGTCAGTCTGTCAGTCAGGCAGTATCAGTCAGGCAGTAAGACTCCGCTCGACAGAACTCCGATAGCCTAATGGCTAGACCGCTGGTCTTCCAAGCGAGTGGCCTGGGTTCGAGTCCCAGCCGGAGCGAATATCGTCAATGTATATATTTCTTTTCTAATTTGAAAATTCTTTTTTTTTCAATTTCTTTCCTTTGCAATTATTTATTATTTATGTAGGGAAGAAAATTCTGAGTCAGTTTAATTTTTCGACACGAAGATTTCAAATCGTTTAAATAAACAATTACCAAGGTGCATTTTTGTTTTTATTATATTTAAAACTCCCACCGACAGAGCTCCCATAGACTAATGGCTAGAGTGTTAGGCTTCCAAGCGAGTGGCCCTGGGTTCGAGTCCCGGCCGGAAAGGAAATCTTAAATGCAAAAATTTTTTTCTAATTTTCTAATTCTTTTTTTTTTATTTTTCCCTTTTGCGAAGTCAGTCAGTCAGTCTGACAGTCAATCAGTCAAGCACTCAGTCATTCAGTCTCAGTCAGTCAGTCCAGTCAGTCAGTCACTCAGTCAGTCAGTTAGTCCTTCAGCCAGTCAGTCAAGCAGTCAGTCATTTAGTCTCAGTCAGTCATTTAGTCTCAGTCAGTCAGTCATTCAGTCAGTCAGTCAGTCAGGCAGTCAGTCAGTCAGTCAGTCGGTCAGTCCTGTGCAGTCAGTTAGTCACTAAAGCAGTCAGTCAGTCTCAGTCAGTCAGTCAGTCAGTCAGTCCAGTCCAGTCTCAGTCAGTCAGTCAGTCAGTCTCGGTCAGTCAGTCAGTCAGTCATTCAGTCAGTCAGTCAGTCAGGCAGTCAGTCAGTCGGTCAGCCTTATTAAGTCAGTCTGTCAGTCAGTCTGTCAGTCAGCCTTATTCAGTCAGTCTGTCAGTCATCCTTATTCAGTCAGTCTGTCAGTCAGTCAGTCGGTCAGTCCTGTCCAGTCAGTTAGTCAGTCAAGCAGTCAGTCAGGTAGTCAAGCAGTCAGTCAGTCAGTGTCAGTCAGTCATTTAGTCATTCAGTCAGTCAGTGAAATAGCCAGTCAGAGAGTCAAGCAGTCAGTCAGTCAGTCTCAGTCAGTCAGTTAGTCAGTCAGTCAGTCAGTCAGTCAGTCAGTCCAGTCTCAGTCAGTCAGGCAGTCCAGTCTCAGTCAGTCAGGCAGTTAGTCAGTCAGTCTCGGTCAGTCAGTGAGTCAGTCAGTCAGTATCAGTCAGTCAGTGAGTCAGTCTGTCAGTCAGGCAGTATCAGTCAGGCAGTAAGACTCCGCTCGACAGAACTCCGATAAACTAATGGCTAGACCGCTGGTCTTCCAAGCGAGTGGCCTGGGTTCGAGTCCCAGCCGGAGCGAATATCTTCAATGTATATATTTCTTTTCTAATTTGAAAATTCTTTTTTTTTCAATTTCTTTCCTTTGCAAATATGGATTTTTTATGTACGGAAGAAAATTCTGAGTCAGTTTAATCATTCGACCTTTAGATTTCAAAGATTTTAGATCAATAATTACTAAGGTGCATTTTTTGTTTTTATTATAATTAAGACACCGATCAACAGAGATCCGATAGTATATTGGCGAGAGCGTTGGGCTTCCATGAGTGTCGCCCTGGGTTCAAATCCCAGCCGGAAAGGAAATCTTAAATGCAAATATTTTTTTCTAATTTTATAATTCTTTTTTTTTTATTTTTCCCTTTTGCGAAGTCAGTCAGTCAGTCTGACAGTAAATCAGTCAAGCACTCAGTCATTCAGTCTCAGTCAGTCAGTCCAGTCAGTCAGTCACTCAGTCAGTCAGTTAGTCCTTCAGCCAGTCAGTCAAGCAGTCAGTCATTTAGTCTCAGTCAGTCAGTCATTCAGTCAGTCAGTCAGTCAGGCAGTCAGTCAGTCAGTCAGTCGGTCAGTCCTGTGCAGTCAGTTAGTCACTAAAGCAGTCAGTCAGTCTCAGTCAGTCAGTCAGTCAGTCAGTCCAGTCCAGTCTCAGTCAGTCAGTCAGTCAGTCTCGGTCAGTCAGTCAGTCAGTCATTCAGTCAGTCAGTCAGTCATTCAGTCAGTCAGTCAGTCAGGCAGTCAGTCAGTCGGTCAGCCTTATTCAGTCAGTCTGTCAGTCAGTCAGTCAGTCAGCCTTATTCAGTCAGTCTGTCAGTCATCCTTATTCAGTCAGTCTGTCAGTCAGTCAGTCGGTCAGTCCTGTCCAGTCAGTTAGTCAGTCAAGCAGTCAGTCAGGTAGTCAAGCAGTCAGTCAGTCAGTGTCAGTCAGTCATTTAGTCATTCAGTCAGTCAGTGAAATAGCCAGTCAGAGAGTCAAGCAGTCAGTCTCAGTCAGTCAGTTAATCAGTCAGTCAGTTAGTCAGTCAGTCAGTCAGTCAGTCAGTCAGTCCAGTCTCAGTCAGTCAGGCAGTTAGTCAGTCAGTCTCGGTCAGTCAGTGAGTCAGTCAGTCAGTATCAGTCAGTCAGTGAGTCAGTCTGTCAGTCAGGCAGTATCAGTCAGGCAGTAAGACTCAGCTCGACAGAACTCCGATAGCCTAATGGCTAGACCGCTGGTCTTCCAAGCGAGTGGCCTGGGTTCGAGTCCCAGCCGGAGCGAATATCTTCAATGTATATATTTCTTTTCTAATTTGAAAATTCTTTTTTTTTCAATTTCTTTCCTTTGCAATTATTGATTATTTATGTAGGGAAGAAAATTCTGAGTCAGTTTAATTTTTCGACACGAAGATTTCAAAGTGTTTAAATAAACAATTACCAAGGTGCATTTTTTGTTTTTATTATATTTAAAACTCCCACCGACAGAGCTCCCATAGACTAATGGCTAGAGTGTTAGGCTTCCAAGCGAGTGGCCCTGGGTTCGAGTCCCGGCCGGAAAGGAAATCTTAAATGCAAATATTTTTTTCTAATTTTATAATCCTTTTTTTTTTATTTTTCCCTTTTGCGAAGTCAGTCAGTCAGTCTGACAGTCAATCAGTCAAGCACTCAGTCATTCAGTCTCAGTCAGTCAGTCCAATCAGTCAGTCACTCAGTCAGTCAGTTAGTCAGTCAGTCTCGGTCAGTCAGTGAGTGAGTCAGTCAATATCAGTCAGTCAGTGAGTCAGTCTTTCAGTCAGGCAGTATCAGTCAGGCAGTAAGACTCCGCTCGACAGAACTCCGATAGCCTAATGGCTAGACCGCTGGTCTTCCAAGCGAGTGGCCTGGGTTCGAGTCCCAGCCGGAGCGAATATCTTCAATGTATATCTTTCTCTTCTAATTTGAAGATTCTTTTTTTTTTCAATTTCTTTCTTTTGCAAATATGGATTATTTATGTACGGAAGAAAATTCTGAGTCAGTTTAATCATTCGACCTTTAGATTTCAAAGATTTTAGATCAATAATTACTAAGGTGCATTTTTTGTTTTTATTATAATTAAGACACCGATCAACAGAGATCCGAAAGTATATTGGCGAGAGCGTTGGGCTTCCATGAGTGTCGCCCTGGGTTCAAATCCCAGCCGGAAAGGAAATCTTAAATGCAAATATTTTTTTCTAATTTTATAATTCTTTTTTTTTTATTTTTCCCTTTTGCGAAGTCAGTCAGTCAGTCTGACAGTCAATCAGTCAAGCACTCAGTCATTCAGTCTCAGTCAGTCAGTCCAGTCAGTCAGTCACTCAGTCAGTCAGTTAGTCCTTCAGCCAGTCAGTCAAGCAGTCAGTCATTTAGTCTCAGTCAGTCAGTCATTCAGTCAGTCAGTCAGTCAGGCAGTCAGTCAGTCAGTCAGTCGGTCAGTCCTGTGCAGTCAGTTAGTCACTAAAGCAGTCAGTCAGTCTCAGTCAGTCAGTCAGTCAGTCAGTCCAGTCCAGTCTCAGTCAGTCAGTCAGTCAGTCTCGGTCAGTTAGTCAGTCAGTCAGTCAGGCAGTCAGTCAGTCGGTCAGCCTTATTCAGTCAGTCTGTCAGTCAGTCAGTCAGTCAGCCTTATTCAGTCAGTCTGTCAGTCATCCTTATTCAGTCAGTCTGTCAGTCAGTCAGTCGGTCAGTCCTGTCCAGTCAGTTAGTCAGTCAAGCAGTCAGTCAGGTAGTCAAGCAGTCAGTCAGTCAGTGTCAGTCAGTCATTTAGTCATTCAGTCAGTCAGTGAAATAGCCAGTCAGAGAGTCAAGCAGTCAGTCAGTCAGTCTCAGTCAGTCAGTTAGTCAGTCAGTCAGTCAGTCAGTCAGTCCAGTCTCAGTCAGTCAGGCAGTTAGTCAGTCAGTCTCGGTCAGTCAGTGAGTCAGTCAGTCAGTATCAGTCAGTCAGTGAGTCAGTCTGTCAGTCAGGCAGTATCAGTCAGGCAGTAAGACTCCGCTCGACAGAACTCCGATAGCCTAATGGCTAGACCGCTGGTCTTCCAAGCGAGTGGCCTGGGTTCGAGTCCCAGCCGGAGCGAATATCTTCAATGTATATATTTCTTTTCTAATTTGAAAATTCTTTTTTTTTTCAATTTCTTTCCTTTGCAATTATTGATTATTTATGTAGGGAAGAAAATTCTGAGTCAGTTTAATTTTTCGACACGAAGATTTCAAAGTGTTTAAATAAACAATTACCAAGGTGCATTTTTTGTTTTTATTATATTTAAAACTCCCACCGACAGAGCTCCCATAGAGTAATGGCTAGAGTGTTAGGCTTCCAAGCGAGTGGCCCTGGGTTCGAGTCCCAGCCTGAACGAAAATCTTCAATGAATACTTTTAGTTTCTAATTTAAAATTTCTTCTTCTTTTTTTTTAATTTTTCTCTTTTGCGAATATTGATTATTTATGTAGGGAGAAAAATTCTGAGTCAGTTTAATTATTCGACCTGTAAATTTCAAAGTGTTTGAATCAATAATTACCAAGGTGCATTTTTTGTTTTTATTATATTTAAGACTTCCATCGACAGAGCTCCGATATCCTAATGGCTAGACCGTTGGGTTCCTAGCGCGTGGTACTGGGTTCGAATCCCGGCCGGAAAGGAAATCTTAAATGCAAATATTTTTTTCTAATTTTATAATTCTTTTTTTTTTATTTTTCCCTTTTGCGAAGTCAGTCAGTCAGTCTGACAGTCAATCAGTCAAGCACTCAGTCATTCAGTCTCAGTCAGTCAGTCCAGTCAGTCAGTCACTCAGTCAGTCAGTTAGTCCTTCAGCCAGTCAGTCAAGCAGTCAGTCATTTAGTCGCAGTCAGTCAGTCATTCAGTCAGTCAGTCAGTCAGGCAGTCAGTCAGTCAGTCGGTCAGTCCTGTGCAGTCAGTTAGTCACTAAAGCAGTCAGTCAGTCTCAGTCAGTCAGTCAGTCAGTCAGTGCAGTCCAGTCTCAGTCAGTCAGTCAGTCAGTCTCGGTCAGTCAGTCAGTCAGTCATTCAGTCAGTCAGTCAGTCAGGCAGTCAGTCAGTCGGTCAGCCTTATTCAGTCAGTCTGTCAGTCAGTCAGTCAGTCAGCCTTATTCAGTCAGTCTGTCAGTCATCCTTATTCAGTCAGTCTGTCAGTCAGTCAGTCGGTCAGTCCTGTCCAGTCAGTTAGTCAGTCAAGCAGTCAGTCAGGTAGTCAAGCAGTCAGTCAGTCAGTGTCAGTCAGTCATTTAGTCATTCAGTCAGTCAGTGAAATAGCCAGTCAGAGAGTCAAGCAGTCAGTCAGTCAGTCTCAGTCAGTCAGTTAGTCAGTCAGTCAGTCAGTCAGTCAGTCAGTCCAGTCTCAGTCAGTCAGGCAGTTAGTCAGTCAGTCTCGGTCAGTCAGTGAGTCAGTCAGTCAGTATCAGTCAATCAGTGAGTCAGTCTGTCAGTCAGGCAGTATCAGTCAGGCAGTAAGACTCCGCTCGACAGAACTCCGATAGCCTAATGGCTAGACCGCTGGTCTTCCAAGCGAGTGGCCTGGGTTCGAGTCCCAGCCGGAGCGAATATCTTCAATGTATATATTTCTTTTCTAATTTGAAAATTCTTTTTTTTTTCAATTTCTTTCCTTTGCAATTATTGATTATTTATGTAGGGAAGAAAATTCTGAGTAAGTTTAATTTTTCGACACGAAGATTTCAAAGTGTTTAAATAAACAATTACCAAGGTGCATTTTTTGTTTTCATTATATTTAAAACTCCCACCGACAGAGCTCCCATAGACTAATGGCTAGAGTGTTAGGCTTCCAAGCGAGTGGCCCTGGGTTCGAGTCCCAGCCTGAACGAAAATCTTCAATGTATACTTTTAGTTTCTAATTTGAAATTTCTTCTTCTTTTTTTTTTAATTTTTCTCTTTTGCGAATATTGATTATTTATGTAGGGAGAAAAATCCTGAGTCAGTTTAATTATTCGACCTGTAAATTTCAAAGTGTTTGAATCAATAATTACCAAGGTGCATTTTTTGTTTTTATTATATCTAAGACTTCCATCGACAGAGCTCCGATAGCCTAATGGCTAGACCGTTGGGTTTCAAGCGCGTGGTACTGGGTTCGAGTCCCGGCCGGAACGAAAATCTTCCATGTATATATTTCTCTTCTAATTTGAAGATTCTTTTTTTTTTTTCAATTTCTTTCTTTTGCAAATATGGATTATTTATGTACGGAAGAAAATTCTGAGTGAGTTTAATCATTCGACCTTTAGATTTCAAAGATTTTAGATCAATAATTACTAAGGTGCATTTTTTGTTTTTATTATAATTAAGACACCGATCAACAGAGATCCGATAGTATATTGGCGAGAGCGTTGGGCTTCCATGAGTGTCGCCCTGGGTTCAAATCCCAGCCGGAAAGGAAATCTTAAATACAAATATTTTTTTCTAATTTTATAATTCTTTTTTTTTATTTTTCCCTTTTGCGAAGTCAGTCAGTCAGTCTGACAGTCAATCAGTCAGCACTCAGTCATTCAGTCTCAGTCAGTCAGCTCCAGTCAGTCAGTCACTCAGTCAGTCAGTTAGTCCTTCAGCCAGTCAGTCAAGCAGTCAGTCATTTAGTCTCAGTCAGTCAGTCATTCAGTCAGTCAGTCAGTCAGGCAGTCAGTCAGTCAGTCAGTCGGTCAGTCCTGTGCAGTCAGTTAGTCACTAAGCAGTCAGTCAGTCTCAGTCAGTCAGTCAGTCAGTCAGTCCAGTCCAGTCTCAGTCAGTCAGTCAGTCAGTCTCGGTCAGGTCAGTCAGTCAGTCATTCAGTCAGTCAGTCAGTCATTCAGTCAGTCAGTCAGCCAGGCAGTCAGTCAGTCGGTCAGCCTTATTCAGTCAGTCTGTCAGTCAGTCAGTCAGTCAGCCTTATTCAGTCAGTCTGTCAGTCATCCTTATTCAGTCAGTCTGTCAGTCAGTCAGTCGGTCAGTCCTGTCCAGTCAGTTAGTCAGTCAAGCAGTCAGTCAGGTAGTCAAGCAGTCAGTCAGTCAGTGTCAGTCAGTCATTTAGTCATTCAGTCAGTCAGTGAAATAGCCAGTCAGAGAGTCCAAAGCAGTCAGTCTCAGTCAGTCAGTTAGTCAGTCAGTCAGTCAGTCAGTCAGTCAGTCCAGTCTCAGTCAGTCAGGCAGTTAGTCAGTCAGGTCTCGGTCAGTCAGTGAGTCAGTCAGTCAGTATCAGTCAGTCAGTGAGTCAGTCTGTCAGTCAGGCAGTATCAGTCAGGCAGTAAGACTCCGCTCGACAGAACTCCGATAGCCTAATGGCTAGACCGCTGGTCTTCCAAGCGAGTGGCCTGGGTTCGAGTCCCAGCCGGAGCGAATATCTTCAATGTATATATTTCTTTTCTAATTTGAAAATTCTTTTTTTTTCAATTTCTTTCCTTTGCAATTATTGATTATTTATGCACGGAAGAAAATTCTGAGTCAGTTTAATCATTCGACCTTTAGATTTCAAAGATTTTAGATCAATAATTACTAAGGTGCATTTTTTGTTTTTATTATAATTAAGACACCGATCAACAGAGATCCGAAAGTATATTGGCGAGAGCGTTGGGCTTCCATGAGTGTCGCCCTGGGTTCAAATCCCAGCCGGAAAGGAAATCTTAAATGCAAATATTTTTTTCTAATTTTATAATTCTTTTTTTTTTATTTTTCCCTTTTGCGAAGTCAGTCAGTCAGTCTGACAGTCAATCAGTCAAGCACTCAGTCATTCAGTCTCAGTCAGTCAGTCCAGTCAGTCAGTCACTCAGTCAGTCAGTTAGTCCTTCAGCCAGTCAGTCAAGCAGTCAGTCATTTAGTCTCAGTCAGTCAGTCATTCAGTCAGTCAGTCAGTCAGGCAGTCAGTCAGTCAGTCAGTCGGTCAGTCCTGCGCAGTCAGTTAGTCACTAAAGCAGTCAGTCAGTCTCAGTCAGTCAGTCAGTCCAGTCCAGTCTCAGTCAGTCAGTCAGTCAGTCAGTCCAGTCCAGTCTCAGTCAGTCAGTCAGTCAGTCTCGGTCAGTCAGTCAGTCAGTCAGTCAGGCAGTCAGTCAGTCGGTCAGCCTTATTCAGTCAGTCTGTCAGTCAGTCAGTCAGTCAGCCTTATTCAGTCAGTCTGTCAGTCAGTCAGTCGGTCAGTCCTGTCCAGTCAGTTAGTCAGTCAAGCAGTCAGTCAGGTAGTCAAGCAGTCAGTCAGTCAGTGTCAGTCAGTCATTTAGTCATTCAGTCAGTCAGTGTCAGTCAGTCATTTAGTCATTCAGTCAGTCAGTGAAATAGCCAGTCAGAGAGTCAAGCAGTCAGTCAGTCAGTCTCAGTCAGTCAGTTAGTCAGTCAGTCAGTGAGTCAGTCAGTCCAGTCTCAGTCAGTCAGGCAGTTAGTCAGTCAGTCTCGGTCAGTCAGTGAGTCAGTCAGTCAGTATCAGTCAGTCAGTGAGTCAGTCTGTCAGTCAGGCAGTATCAGTCAGGCAGTAAGACTCCGCTCGACAGAACTCCGATAGCCTAATGGCTAGACCGCTGGTCTTCCAAGCGAGTGGCCTGGGTTCGAGTCCCAGCCGGAGCGAATATCTTCAATGTATATATTTCTTTTCTAATTTGAAAATTCTTTTTTTTTTCAATTTCTTTCCTTTGCAATTATTGATTATTTATGTAGGGAAGAAAATTCTGAGTCAGTTTAATTTTTCGACACGAAGATTTCAAAGTGTTTAAATAAACAATTACCAAGGTGCATTTTTTGTTTTCATTATATTTAAAACTCCCACCGACAGAGCTCCCATAGACTAATGGCTAGAGTGTTAGGCTTCCAAGCGAGTGGCCCTGGGTTCGAGTCCCAGCCTGAACGAAAATCTTCAATGTATACTTTTAGTTTCTAATTTGAAATTTCTTCTTCTTTTTTTTTTAATTTTTCTCTTTTGCGAATATTGATTATTTATGTAGGGAGAAAAATTCTGAGTCAGTTTAATTATTCGACCTGTAAATTTCAAAGTGTTTGAATCAATAATTACCAAGGTGCATTTTTTGTTTTTATTATATTTAAGACTTCCATCGACAGAGCTCCGATAGCCTAATGGCTAGACCGTTGGGTTCCAAGCGCGTGGTACTGGGTTCGAGTCCCGGCCGGAACGAAAATCTTCCATGTATATATTTCTCTTCTAATTTGAAGATTCTTTTTTTTTTTTTCAATTTCTTTCTTTTGCAAATATGGATTATTTATGTACGGAAGAAAATTCTGAGTGAGTTTAATCATTCGACCTTTAGATTTCAAAGATTTTAGATCAATAATTACTAAGGTGCATTTTTTGTTTTTATTATAATTAAGACACCGATCAACAGAGATCCGATAGTATATTGGCGAGAGCGTTGGGCTTCCATGAGTGTCGCCCTGGGTTCAAATCCCAGCCGGAAAGGAAATCTTAAATGCAAATATTTTTTTCTAATTTTATAATTCTTTTTTTTTATTTTTCCCTTTTGCGAAGTCAGTCAGTCAGTCTGACAGTCAATCAGTCAAGCACTCAGTCATTCAGTCTCAGTCAGTCAGTCCAGTCAGTCAGTCACTCAGTCAGTCAGTTAGTCCTTCAGCCAGTCAGTCAAGCAGTCAGTCATTTAGTCTCAGTCAGTCAGTCATTCAGTCAGTCAGTCAGTCAGGCAGTCAGTCAGTCAGTCAGTCGGTCAGTCCTGTGCAGTCAGTTAGTCACTAAAGCAGTCAGTCAGTCTCAGTCAGTCAGTCAGTCAGTCAGTCCAGTCCAGTCTCAGTCAGTCAGTCAGTCAGTCTCGGTCAGTCAGTCAGTCAGTCATTTAGTCAGTCAGTCAGTCAGGCAGTCAGTCAGTCGGTCAGCCTTATTCAGTCAGTCTGTCAGTCAGTCAGTCAGTCAGCCTTATTCAGTCAGTCTGTCAGTCATCCTTATTCAGTCAGTCTGTCAGTCAGTCAGTCGGTCAGTCCTGTCCAGTCAGTTAGTCAGTCAAGCAGTCAGTCAGGTAGTCAAGCAGTCAGTCAGTCAGTGTCAGTCAGTCATTTAATCATTCAGTCAGTCAGTGAAATAGCCAGTCAGAGAGTCAAGCAGTCAGACAGTCAGTCTCAGTCAGTCAGTTAGTCAGTCAGTCAGTCAGTCAGTCAGTCAGTCCAGTCTCAGTCAGTCAGGCAGTTAGTCAGTCAGTCTCGGTCAGTCAGTGAGTCAGTCAGTCAGTATCAGTCAGTCAGTGAGTCAGTCTGTCAGTCAGGCAGTATCAGTCAGGCAGTGAGACTCCGCTCGACAGAACTCCGATAGCCTAATGGCTAGACCGCTGGTCTTCCAAGCGAGTGGCCTGGGTTCGAGTCCCAGGCGGAGCGAATATCTTCAATGTATATATTTCTTTTCTAATTTGAAAATTCTTTTTTTTTCAATTTCTTTCCTTTGCAATTATTGATTATTTATGTAGGGAAGAAAATTCTGAGTCAGTTTAATTATTCGACCTGTAAATTTCAAAGTGTTTGAATCAATAATTACCAAGGTGCATTTTTTGTTTTTATTATATTTAAGACTTCAATCGACAGAGCTCCGATAGCCTAATGGCTAGACCGTTGGGTTCCTAGCGCGTGGTACTGGGTTCGAGTCCCGGCCGGAAAGGAAATCTTAAATGCAAATATTTTTTTCTAATTTTATAATTCTTTTTTTTTATTTTTCCCTTTTGCGAAGTCAGTCAGTCAGTCTGACAGTCAATCAGTCAAGCACTCAGTCATTCAGTCTCAGTCAGTCAGTCCAGTCAGTCAGTCACTCAGTCAGTCAGTTAGTCCTTCAGCCAGTCAGTCAAGCAGTCAGTCATTTAGTCTCAGTCAGTCAGTCATTCAGTCAGTCAGTCAGTCAGGCAGTCAGTCAGTCAGTCAGTCGGTCAGTCCTGTGCAGTCAGTTAGTCACTAAAGCAGTCAGTCAGTCTCAGTCAGTCAGTCAGTCCAGTCCAGTCTCAGTCAGTCAGTCCAGTCCAGTCTCAGTCAGTCAGTCAGTCAGTCATTCAGTCAGTCAGTCAGTCAGGCAGTCAGTCAGTCGGTCAGCCTTATTCAGTCAGTCTGTCAGTCAGTCAGTCAGTCAGCCTTATTCAGTCAGTCTGTCAGTCATCCTTATTCAGTCAGTCTGTCAGTCAGTCAGTCGGTCAGTCCTGTCCAGTCAGTTAGTCAGTCAAGCAGTCAGTCAGGTAGTCAAGCAGTCAGTCAGTCAGTGTCAGTCAGTCATTTAGTCATTCAGTCAGTCAGTGAAATAGCCAGTCAGAGAGTCAAGCAGTCAGTCAGTCAGTCTCAGTCAGTCAGTTAGTCAGTCAGTCAGTCAGTCAGTCAGTCAGTCCAGTCTCAGTCAGTCAGGCAGTTAGTCAGTCAGTCTCGGTCAGTCAGTGAGTCAGTCAGTCAGTATCAGTCAGTCAGTGAGTCAGTCTGTCAGTCAGGCAGTATCAGTCAGGCAGTAAGACTCCGCTCGACAGAACTCCGATAGCCTAATGGCTAGACCGCTGGTCTTCCAAGCGAGTGGCCTGGGTTCGAGTCCCAGCCGGAGGCTCGATAGCGAATATCTTCAATGTATATATTTCTTTTCTAATTTGAAAATTCTTTTTTTTTTCAATTTCTTTCCTTTGCAATTATTGATTATTTATGTAGGGAAGAAAATTCTGAGTCACAGTAATTTTTCGACACGAAGATTTCAAAGTGTTTAAATAAACAATTACCAAGGTGCATTTTTTGTTTTTATTATATTTAAAACTCCCGCCGACAGAGCTCCCATAGACTAATGGCTAGAGTGTTAGGCTTCCAAGCGAGTGGCCCTGGGTTCGAGTCCCAGCCTGAACGAAAATCTTCAATGTATACTTTTAGTTTCTAATTTGAAATTTCTTCTTCTTTTTTTTTAATTTTTCTTATTTGCGAATATTGATTATTTATGTAGGGAGAAAAATTCTGAGTCAGTTTAATTATTCGACCTGTAAATTTCAAAGTGTTTGAAACAATAATTACCAAGGTGCATTTTTTGTTTTTATTATATTTAAGACTTCCATCGACAGAGCTCCGATAGCCTAATGGCTAGACCGTTGGGTTCCTAGCGCGTGGTACTGGGTTCGAGTCCCGGCCGGAAAGGAAATCTTAAATGCAAATATTTTTTTCTAATTTTATAATTCTTTTTTTTTTATTTTTCCCTTTTGCGAAGTCAGTCAGTCAGTCTTCAGCCAGTCAGTCAAGCAGTCAGTCATTTAGTCTCAGTCAGTCAGTCATTCAGTCAGTCAGTCAGTCAGGCAGTCAGTCAGTCAGTCAGTCGGTCAGTCCTGTGCAGTCAGTTAGTCACTAAAGCAGTCAGTCAGTCTCAGTCAGTCAGTCAGTCAGTCAGTCCAGTCCAGTCTCAGTCAGTCAGTCAGTCAGTCTCGGTCAGTCAGTCATTCAGTCAGTCAGTCAGTCAGGCAGTCAGTCAGTCGGTCAGCCTTATTCAGTCAGTCTGTCAGTCAGTCAGTCAGTCAGCCTTATTCAGTCAGTCTGTCAGTCATCCTTATTCAGTCAGTCTGTCAGTCAGTCAGTCGGTCAGTCCTGTCCAGTCAGTTAGTCAGTCAAGCAGTCAGTCAGGTAGTCAAGCAGTCAGTCAGTCAGTGTCAGTCAGTCATTTAGTCATTCAGTCAGTCAGTGAAATAGCCAGTCAGAGAGTCAAGCAGTCAGTCAGTCAGTCTCAGTCAGTCAGTTAGTCAGTCAGTCAGTCAGTCAGTCAGTCAGTCCAGTCTCAGTCAGTCAGGCAGTTAGTCAGTCAGTCTCGGTCAGTCAGTGACTCAGTCAGTCAGTATCAGTCAGTCAGTGAGCCAGTCTGTCAGTCAGGCAGTATCAGTCAGGCAGTAAGACTCCGCTCGACAGAGCTCCGATAGCCTAATGGCTAGACCGCTGGTCTTCCAAGCGAGTGGCCTGGGTTCGAGTCCCAGCCGGAGCGAATATCTTCAATGTATATATTTCTTTTCTAATTTGAAAATTCTTTTTTTTTCAATTTCTTTCCTTTGCAATTATTGATTATTTATGTAGGGAAGAAAATTCTGAGTCAGTTTAATTTTTCGACACGAAGATTTCAAAGTGTTTAAATAAACAATTACCAAGGTGCATTTTTTGTTTTTATTACATTTAAAACTCCCACCGACAGAGCTCCCATAGACTAATGGCTAGAGTGTTAGGCTTCCAAGCGAGTGGCCCTGGGTTCGAGTCCCAGCCTGAACGAAAATCTTCAATGTATACTTTTAGTTTCTAATTTGAAATTTCTTCTTCTTTTTTTTTTTAATTTTTCTCTTTTGCGAATATTGATTATTTATGTAGGGAGAAAAATTCTGAGTCAGTTTAATTATTCGACCTGTAAATTTCAAAGTGTTTGAATCAATAATTACCAAGGTGCATTTTTTGTTTTTATTATATTTAAGACTTCCATCGACAGAGCTCCGATAGCCTAATGGCTAGACCGTTGGGTTCCTAGCGCGTGGTACTGGGTTCGAGTCCCGGCCGGAAAGGAAATCTTAAATGCAAATATTTTTTTCTAATTTTCTAATTTTTTTTTTATTTTTCCCTTTTGCGAAGTCAGTCAGTCAGTCTGACAGTCAATCAGTCAAGCACTCAGTCATTCAGTCTCAGTCAGTCAGTCCAGTCAGTCAGTCACTCAGTCAGTCAGTTAGTCCTTCAGCCAGTCAGTCAAGCAGTCAGTCATTTAGTCTCAGTCAGTCAGTCATTCAGTCAGTCAGTCAGTCAGGCAGTCAGTCAGTCAGTCAGTCGGTCAGTCCTGTGCAGTCAGTTAGTCACTAAAGCAGTCAGTCAGTCTCAGTCAGTCAGTCAGTCAGTCAGTCCAGTCCAGTCTCAGTCAGTCAGTCAGTCAGTCTCGGTCAGTCAGTCAGTCAGTCATTCAGTCAGTCAGTCAGTCAGGCAGTCAGTCAGTCGGTCAGCCTTATTCAGTCAGTCTGTCAGTCAGTCAGTCAGTCAGCCTTATTCAGTCAGTCTGTCAGTCATCCTTATTCAGTCAGTCTGTCAGTCAGTCAGTCGGTCAGTCCTGTCCAGTCAGTTAGTCAGTCAAGCAGTCAGTCAGGTAGTCATACAGTCAGTCAGTCAGTGTCAGTCAGTCATTTAGTCATTCAGTCAGTCAGTGAAATAGCCAGTCAGAGAGTCAAGCAGTCAGTCAGTCAGTCTCAGTCAGTCACTTAGTCAGTCAGTCAGTCAGTCAGTCAGTCAGTCCAGTCTCAGTCAGTCAGGCAGTTAGTCAGTCAGTCTCGGTCAGTCAGTGAGTCAGTCAGTCAGTATCAGTCAGTCAGTGAGCCAGTCTGTCAGTCAGGCAGTAAGACTCCGCTCGACAGAGCTCCGATAGCGTAATGGCTAGACCGCTGGTCTTTCAAGCGAGTGGTCTGGGTTCGAGTCCCAGCCGGAGCGAATATCTTCAATGTATATATTTCTTTTCTAATTTGAAAATTCTTTTTTTTTTCAATTTCTTTCCTTTGCAATTATTGATTATTTATGTAGGGAAGAAAATTCTGAGTCAGTTTAATTTTTCGACACAAAGATTTCAAAGTGTTTAAATAAACAATTATCAAGGTGCATTTTTTGTTTTTATTATATTTAAAACTCCCACCGACAGAGCTCCCATAGACTAATGGCTAGAGTGTTAGGCTTCCAAGCGAGTGGCCCTGGGTTCGAGTCCCAGCCTGAACGAAAATCTTCAATGTATACTTTTAGTTTCTAATTTGAAATTTCTTCTTCTTTTTTTTTTTAATTTTTCTCTTTTGCGAATATTGATTATTTATGTAGGGAGAAAAATTCTGAGTCAGTTTAATTATTCGACCTGTAAATTTCAAAGTGTTTGAATCAATAATTACCAAGGTGCATTTTTTGTTTTTATTATATTTAAGACTTCCATCGACAGAGCTCCGATAGCCTAATAGCTAGACCGTTGGGTTCCTAGCTCGTGGTACTGGGTTCGAGTCCCGGCCGGAAAGGAAATCTTAAATGCAAATATTTTTTTATATTTTTTTTTTTATTTTTCCCTTTTGCGAAGTCAGTCAGTCAGTCTGACAGTCAATAAGTCAAGCACTCAGTCATTCAGTCTCAGTCAGTCAGTCCAGTCAGTCAGTCACTCAGTCAGTCAGTTAGTCCTTCAGCCAGTCAGTCAAGCAGTCAGTCATTTAGTCTCAGTCAGTCAGTCATTCAGTCAGTCAGTCAGTCAGGAAGTCAGTCAGTCAGTCAGGCAGTCAGTCAGTCAGTCAGTCGGTCAGTCCTGTGCAGTCAGTTAGTCACTAAAGCAGTCAGTCAGTCTCAGTCAGTCAGTCAGTCAGTCAGTCCAGTCCAGTCTCAGTCAGTCAGTCAGTCAGTCTCGGTCAGTCAGTCAGTCAGTCATTCAGTCAGTCCAGTCTCAGTCAGTCAGGCAGTTAGTCAGTCAGTCTCGGTCAGTCAGTGAGTCAGTCAGTCAGTATCAGTCAGTCAGTGAGTCAGTCTGTCAGTCAGGCAGTATCAGTCAGGCAGTAAGACTCCGCTCGACAGAACTCCGATAGCCTAATGGCTAGACCGCTGGTCTTCCAAGCGAGTGGCCTGGGTTCGAGTCCCAGCCGGAGCGAATATCTTCAATGTATATATTTCTTTTCTAATTTGAAAATTCTTTTTTTTTTCAATTTCTTTCCTTTGCAATTATTGATTATTTATGTAGGGAAGAAAATTCTGAGTCAGTTTAATTTTTCGACACGAAGATTTCAAAGTGTTTAAATAAACAATTACCAAGGTGCATTTTTTGTTTTTTTTGTTTTCATTATATTTAAAACTCCCACCGACAGAGCTCCCATAGACTAATGGCTAGAGTGTTAGGCTTCCAAGCGAGTGGCCCTGGGTTCGAGTCCCAGCCTGAACGAAAATCTTCAATGTATACTTTTAGTTTCTAATTTGAAATTTCTTCTTCTTTTTTTTTTAATTTTTCTCTTTTGCGAATATTGATTATTTATGTAGGGAGAAAAATTCTGAGTCAGTTTAATTATTCGACCTGTAAATTTCAAAGTGTTTGAATCAATAATTACCAAGGTGCATTTTTTGTTTTTATTATATTTAAGACTTCCATCGACAGAGCTCCGATAGCCTAATGGCTAGACCGTTGGGTTCCAAGCGCGTGGTACTGGGTTCGAGTCCCGGCCGGAACGAAAATCTTCCATGTATATATTTCTCTTCTAATTTGAAGATTCTTTTTTTTTTTCAATTTCTTTCTTTTGCAAATATGGATTATTTATGTACGGAAGAAAATTCTGAGTGAGTTTAATCATTCGACCTTTAGATTTCAAAGATTTTAGATCAATAATTACTAAGGTGCATTTTTTGTTTTTATTATAATTAAGACACCGATCAACAGAGATCCGATAGTATATTGGCGAGAGCGTTGGGCTTCCATGAGTGTCGCCCTGGGTTCAAATCCCAGCCGGAAAGGAAATCTTAAATGCAAATATTTTTTTCTAATTTTATAATTCTTTTTTTTTATTTTTCCCTTTTGCGAAGTCAGTCAGTCAGTCTGACAGTCAATCAGTCAAGCACTCAGTCATTCAGTCTCAGTCAGTCAGTCCAGTCAGTCAGTCATTCAGTCAGTCAGTTAGTCCTTCAGCCAGTCAGTCAAGCAGTCAGTCATTTAGTCTCAGTCAGTCAGTCATTCAGTCAGTCAGTCAGTCAGGCAGTCAGTCAGTCAGTCAGTCGGTCAGTCCTGTGCAGTCAGTTAGTCACTAAAGCAGTCAGTCAGTCTCAGTCAGTCAGTCAGTCAGTCAGTCCAGTCCAGTCTCAGTCAGTCAGTCAGTCAGTCTCGGTCAGTCAGTCAGTCAGTCATTCAGTCAGTCAGTCAGTCAGGCAGTCAGTCAGTCGGTCAGCCTTATTCAGTCAGTCTGTCAGTCAGTCAGTCAGTCAGCCTTATTCAGTCAGTCTGTCAGTCATCCTTATTCAGTCAGTCTGTCAGTCAGTCAGTCGGTCAGTCCTGTCCAGTCAGTTAGTCAGTCAAGCAGTCAGTCAGGTAGTCAAGCAGTCAGTCAGTCAGTGTCAGTCAGTCATTTAATCATTCAGTCAGTCAGTGAAATAGCCAGTCAGAGAGTCAAGCAGTCAGACAGTCAGTCTCAGTCAGTCAGTTAGTCAGTCAGTCAGTCAGTCAGTCAGTCAGTCCAGTCTCAGTCAGTCAGGCAGTTAGTCAGTCAGTCTCGGTCAGTCAGTGAGTCAGTCAGTCAGTATCAGTCAGTCAGTGAGTCAGTCTGTCAGTCAGGCAGTATCAGTCAGGCAGTGAGACTCCGCTCGACAGAACTCCGATAGCCTAATGGCTAGACCGCTGGTCTTCCAAGCGAGTGGCCTGGGTTCGAGTCCCAGGCGGAGCGAATATCTTCAATGTATATATTTCTTTTCTAATTTGAAAATTCTTTTTTTTTCAATTTCTTCCCTTTGCAATTATTGATTATTTATGTAGGGAAGAAAATTCTGAGTCAGTTTAATTATTCGACCTGTAAATTTCAAAGTGTTTGAATCAATAATTACCAAGGTGCATTTTTTGTTTTTATTATATTTAAGACTTCAATCGACAGAGCTCCGATAGCCTAATGGCTAGACCGTTGGGTTCCTAGCGCGTGGTACTGGGTTCGAGTCCCGGCCGGAAAGGAAATCTTAAATGCAAATATTTTTTTCTAATTTTATAATTCTTTTTTTTTATTTTTCCCTTTTGCGAAGTCAGTCAGTCAGTCTGACAGTCAATCAGTCAAGCACTCAGTCATTCAGTCTCAGTCAGTCAGTCCAGTCAGTCAGTCACTCAGTCAGTCAGTTAGTCCTTCAGCCAGTCAGTCAAGCAGTCAGTCATTTAGTCTCAGTCAGTCAGTCATTCAGTCAGTCAGTCAGTCAGGCAGTCAGTCAGTCAGTCAGTCGGTCAGTCCTGTGCAGTCAGTTAGTCACTAAAGCAGTCAGTCAGTCTCAGTCAGTCAGTCAGTCCAGTCCAGTCTCAGTCAGTCAGTCCAGTCCAGTCTCAGTCAGTCAGTCAGTCAGTCATTCAGTCAGTCAGTCAGTCAGGCAGTCAGTCAGTCGGTCAGCCTTATTCAGTCAGTCTGTCAGTCAGTCAGTCAGTCAGCCTTATTCAGTCAGTCTGTCAGTCATCCTTATTCAGTCAGTCTGTCAGTCAGTCAGTCGGTCAGTCCTGTCCAGTCAGTTAGTCAGTCAAGCAGTCAGTCAGGTAGTCAAGCAGTCAGTCAGTCAGTGTCAGTCAGTCATTTAGTCATTCAGTCAGTCAGTGAAATAGCCAGTCAGAGAGTCAAGCAGTCAGTCAGTCAGTCTCAGTCAGTCAGTTAGTCAGTCAGTCAGTCAGTCAGTCAGTCAGTCCAGTCTCAGTCAGTCAGGCAGTTAGTCAGTCAGTCTCGGTCAGTCAGTGAGTCAGTCAGTCAGTATCAGTCAGTCAGTGAGTCAGTCTGTCAGTCAGGCAGTATCAGTCAGGCAGTAAGACTCCGCTCGACAGAACTCCGATAGCCTAATGGCTAGACCGCTGGTCTTCCAAGCGAGTGGCCTGGGTTCGAGTCCCAGCCGGAGGCTCGATAGCGAATATCTTCAATGTATATATTTCTTTTCTAATTTGAAAATTCTTTTTTTTTTCAATTTCTTTCCTTTGCAATTATTGATTATTTATGTAGGGAAGAAAATTCTGAGTCACAGTAATTTTTCGACACGAAGATTTCAAAGTGTTTAAATAAACAATTACCGAGGTGCATTTTTTGTTTTTATTATATTTAAAACTCCCGCCGACAGAGCTCCCATAGACTAATGGCTAGAGTGTTAGGCTTCCAAGCGAGTGGCCCTGGGTTCGAGTCCCAGCCTGAACGAAAATCTTCAATGTATACTTTTAGTTTCTAATTTGAAATTTCTTCTTCTTTTTTTTTAATTTTTCTTATTTGCGAATATTGATTATTTATGTAGGGAGAAAAATTCTGAGTCAGTTTAATTATTCGACCTGTAAATTTCAAAGTGTTTGAAACAATAATTACCAAGGTGCATTTTTTGTTTTTATTATATTTAAGACTTCCATCGACAGAGCTCCGATAGCCTAATGGCTAGACCGTTGGGTTCCTAGCGCGTGGTACTGGGTTCGAGTCCCGGCCGGAAAGGAAATCTTAAATGCAAATATTTTTTTCTAATTTTATAATTCTTTTTTTTTTTATTTTTCCCTTTTGCGAAGTCAGTCAGTCAGTCTGACAGTCAATCAGTCAAGCACTCAGTCATTCAGTCTCAATCAGTCAGTCCAGTCAGTCAGTCACTCAGTCAGTCAGTTAGGTCTTCAGCCAGTCAGTCAAGCAGTCAGTCATTTAGTCTCAGTCAGTCAGTCATTCAGTCAGTCAGTCAGTCAGGCAGTCAGTCAGTCAGTCAGTCGGTCAGTCCTGTGCAGTCAGTTAGTCACTAAAGCAGTCAGTCAGTCTCAGTCAGTCAGTCAGTCAGTCAGTCCAGTCCAGTCTCAGTCAGTCAGTCAGTCAGTCTCGGTCAGTCAGTCATTCAGTCAGTCAGTCAGTCAGGCAGTCAGTCAGTCGGTCAGCCTTATTCAGTCAGTCTGTCAGTCAGTCAGTCAGTCAGCCTTATTCAGTCAGTCTGTCAGTCATCCTTATTCAGTCAGTCTGTCAGTCAGTCAGTCGGTCAGTCCTGTCCAGTCAGTTAGTCAGTCAAGCAGTCAGTCAGGTAGTCAAGCAGTCAGTCAGTCAGTGTCAGTCAGTCATTTAGTCATTCAGTCAGTCAGTGAAATAGCCAGTCAGAGAGTCAAGCAGTCAGTCAGTCAGTCTCAGTCAGTCAGTTAGTCAGTCAGTCAGTCAGTCAGTCAGTCAGTCCAGTCTCAGTCAGTCAGGCAGTTAGTCAGTCAGTCTCGGTCAGTCAGTGAGTCAGTCAGTCAGTATCAGTCAGTCAGTGAGCCAGTCTGTCAGTCAGGCAGTATCAGTCAGGCAGTAAGACTCCGCTCGACAGAGCTCCGATAGCCTAATGGCTAGACCGCTGGTCTTCCAAGCGAGTGGCCTGGGTTCGAGTCCCAGCCGGAGCGAATATCTTCAATGTATGTATTTCTTTTCTAATTTGAAAATTCTTTTTTTTTCAATTTCTTTCCTTTGCAATTATTGATTATTTATGTAGGGAAGAAAATTCTGAGTCAGTTTAATTTTTCGACACGAAGATTTCAAAGTGTTTAAATAAACAATTACCAAGGTGCATTTTTTGTTTTTATTACATTTAAAACTCCCACCGACAGAGCTCCCATAGACTAATGGCTAGAGTGTTAGGCTTCCAAGCGAGTGGCCCTGGGTTCGAGTCCCAGCCTGAACGAAAATCTTCAATGTATACTTTTAGTTTCTAATTTGAAATTTCTTCTTCTTTTTTTTTTTAATTTTTCTCTTTTGCGAATATTGATTATTTATGTAGGGAGAAAAATTCTGAGTCAGTTTAATTATTCGACCTGTAAATTTCAAAGTGTTTGAATCAATAATTACCAAGGTGCATTTTTTGTTTTTATTATATTTAAGACTTCCATCGACAGAGCTCCGATAGCCTAATGGCTAGACCGTTGGGTTCCTAGCGCGTGGTACTGGGTTCGAGTCCCGGCCGGAAAGGAAATCTTAAATGCAAATATTTTTTTCTAATTTTCTAATTTTTTTTTTATTTTTCCCTTTTGCGAAGTCAGTCAGTCAGTCTGACAGTCAATCAGTCAAGCACTCAGTCATTCAGTCTCAGTCAGTCAGTCCAGTCAGTCAGTCACTCAGTCAGTCAGTTAGTCCTTCAGCCAGTCAGTCAAGCAGTCAGTCATTTAGTCTCAGTCAGTCAGTCATTCAGTCAGTCAGTCAGTCAGGCAGTCAGTCAGTCAGTCAGTCGGTCAGTCCTGTGCAGTCAGTTAGTCACTAAAGCAGTCAGTCAGTCTCAGTCAGTCAGTCAGTCAGTCAGTCCAGTCCAGTCTCAGTCAGTCAGTCAGTCAGTCTCGGTCAGTCAGTCAGTCAGTCATTCAGTCAGTCAGTCAGTCAGGCAGTCAGTCAGTCGGTCAGCCTTATTCAGTCAGTCTGTCAGTCAGTCAGTCAGTCAGCCTTATTCAGTCAGTCTGTCAGTCATCCTTATTCAGTCAGTCTGTCAGTCAGTCAGTCGGTCAGTCCTGTCCAGTCAGTTAGTCAGTCAAGCAGTCAGTCAGGTAGTCATACAGTCAGTCAGTCAGTGTCAGTCAGTCATTTAGTCATTCAGTCAGTCAGTGAAATAGCCAGTCAGAGAGTCAAGCAGTCAGTCAGTCAGTCTCAGTCAGTCACTTAGTCAGTCAGTCAGTCAGTCAGTCAGTCCAGTCTCAGTCAGTCAGGCAGTTAGTCAGTCAGTCTCGGTCAGTCAGTGAGTCAGTCAGTCAGTATCAGTCAGTCAGTGAGCCAGTCTGTCAGTCAGGCAGTAAGACTCCGCTCGACAGAGCTCCGATAGCGTAATGGCTAGACCGCTGGTCTTTCAAGCGAGTGGTCTGGGTTCGAGTCCCAGCCGGAGCGAATATCTTCAATGTATATATTTCTTTTCTAATTTGAAAATTCTTTTTTTTTTCAATTTCTTTCCTTTGCAATTATTGATTATTTATGTAGGGAAGAAAATTCTGAGTCAGTTTAATTTTTCGACACAAAGATTTCAAAGTGTTTAAATAAACAATTATCAAGGTGCATTTTTTGTTTTTATTATATTTAAAACTCCCACCGACAGAGCTCCCATAGACTAATGGCTAGAGTGTTAGGCTTCCAAGCGAGTGGCCCTGGGTTCGAGTCCCAGCCTGAACGAAAATCTTCAATGTATACTTTTAGTTTCTAATTTGAAATTTCTTCTTCTTTTTTTTTTAATTTTTCTCTTTTGCGAATATTGATTATTTATGTAGGGAGAAAAATTCTGAGTCAGTTTAATTATTCGACCTGTAAATTTCAAAGTGTTTGAATCAATAATTACCAAGGTGCATTTTTTGTTTTTATTATATTTAAGACTTCCATCGACAGAGCTCCGATAGCCTAATAGCTAGACCGTTGGGTTCCTAGCTCGTGGTACTGGGTTCGAGTCCCGGCCGGAAAGGAAATCTTAAATGCAAATATTTTTTTATAATTTTTTTTTTTATTTTTCCCTTTTGCGAAGTCAGTCAGTCAGTCTGACAGTCAATAAGTCAAGCACTCAGTCATTCAGTCTCAGTCAGTCAGTCCAGTCAGTCAGTCACTCAGTCAGTCAGTTAGTCCTTCAGCCAGTCAGTCAAGCAGTCAGTCATTTAGTCTCAGTCAGTCAGTCATTCAGTCAGTCAGTCAGTCAGGAAGTCAGTCAGTCAGTCAGGCAGTCAGTCAGTCAGTCAGTCGGTCAGTCCTGTGCAGTCAGTTAGTCACTAAAGCAGTCAGTCAGTCTCAGTCAGTCAGTCAGTCAGTCAGTCCAGTCCATTCTCAGTCAGTCAGTCAGTCAGTCTCGGTCAGTCAGTCAGTCAGTCATTCAGTCAGTCAGTCAGTCAGGCAGTCAGTCAGTCGGTCAGCCTTATTCAGTCAGTCTGTCAGTCAGTCAGTCAGTCAGCCTTATTGAGTCAGTCTGTCAGTCATCCTTATTCAGTCAGTCTGTCAGTCAGTCAGTCGGTCAGTCCTGTCCAGTCAGTTAGTCAGTCAAGCAGTCAGTCAGGTAGTGATACAGTCAGTCAGTCAGTGTCAGTCAGTCATTTAGTCATTCAGTCAGTCAGCGAAATAGCCAGTCAGAGAGTCAAGCAGTCAGTCAGTCAGTCTCAGTCAGTCAGTTAGTCAGTCAGTCAGTCAGTCAGTCAGTCAGTCCAGTCTCAGTCAGTCAGGCAGTTAGTCAGTCAGTCTCGGTCAGTCAGTGAGTCAGTCAGTCAGTATCAGTCAGTCAGTGAGTCAGTCTGTCAGTCAGGCAGTATCAGTCAGGCAGTAAGACTCCGCTCGACAGAACTCCGATAGCCTAATGGCTAGACCGCTGGTCTTCCAAGCGAGTGGCCTGGGTTCGAGTCCCAGCCGGAGCGAATATCTTCAATGTATATATTTCTTTTCTAATTTGAAAATTCTTTTTTTTTTCAATTTCTTTCCTTTGCAATTATTGATTATTTATGTAGGGAAGAAAATTCTGAGTCAGTTTAATTTTTCGACACGAAGATTTCAAAGTGTTTAAATAAACAATTATCAAGGTGCATTTTTTGTTTTTATTATATTTAAAACTCCCACCGACAGAGCTCCCATAGACTAATGGCTAGAGTGTTAGGCTTCCAAGCGAGTGGCCCTGGGTTCGAGTCCCAGCCTGAACGAAAATCTTCAATGTATCCTTTTAGTTTCTAATTTGAAATTTCTTCTTCTTTTTTTTAAATTTTTCTCTTTTGCGAATATTGATTATTTATGTAGGGAGAAAAATTCTGAGTCAGTTTAATTATTCGACCTGTAAATTTCAAAGTGTTTGAATCAATAATTACCAAGGTGCATTTTTTGTTTTTATTATATTTAAGACTTCCATCGACAGAGCTCCGATAGCCTAATGGCTAGACCGTTGGGGTCCTAGAGCGTGGTACTGGGTTCGAGTCCCGGCCGGAAAGGAAATCTTAAATGCAAATATTTTTTTCTAATTGTATAATTCTTTTTTTTTATTTTTCCCTTTTGCGAAGTCAGTCAGTCAGTCTGACAGTCAATCAGTCAAGCACTCAGTCATTCAGTCTCAGTCAGTCAGTCCAGTCAGTCAGTCACTCAGTCAGTCAGTTAGTCCTTCAGCCAGTCAGTCAAGCAGTCAGTCATTTAGTCTCAGTCAGTCAGTCATTCAGTCAGTCAGTCAGTCAGTCAGTCGGTCAGTCCTGTGCAGTCAGTTAGTCACTAAAGCAGTCAGTCAGTCTCAGTCAGTCAGTCAGTCAGTCAGTCCAGTCCAGTCTCAGTCAGTCAGTCAGTCAGTCTCGGTCAGTCAGTCAGTCAGTCATTCAGTCAGTCAGTCAGTCAGGCAGTCAGTCAGTCGGTCAGCCTTATTCAGTCAGTCTGTCAGTCAGTCAGTCAGTCAGCCTTATTCAGTCAGTCTGTCAGTCATCCTTATTCAGTCAGTCTGTCAGTCAGTCAGTCAGTCAGCCTTATTCAGTCAGTCTGTCAGTCATCCTTATTCAGTCAGTCTGTCAGTCAGTCAGTCGGTCAGTCCTGTCCAGTCAGTTAGTCAGTCAAGCAGTCAGTCAGGTAGTCAAGCAGTCAGTCAGTCAGTGTCAGTCAGTCATTTAGTCATTCAGTCAGTCAGTGAAATAGCCAGTCAGAGAGTCAAGCAGTCAGTCAGTCAGTCTCAGTCAGTCAATTAGTCAGTCAGTCAGTCAGTCAGTCAGTCAGTCCAGTCTCAGTCAGTCAGGCAGTTAGTCAGTCAGTCTCGGTCAGTCAGTGAGTCAGTCAGTCAGTATCAGTCAGTCAGTGAGTCAGTCTGTCAGTCAGGCAGTATCAGTCAGGCAGTAAGACTCCGCTCGACAGAACTCCGATAGCCTAATGGCTAGACCGCTGGTCTTCCAAGCGAGTGGCCTGGGTTCGAGTCCCAGCCGGAGCGAATATCTTCAATGTATATATTTCTTTTCTAATTTGAAAATTCTTTTTTTTTTTCAATTTCTTTCCTTTGCAATTATTGATTATTTATGTAGGGAAGAAAATTCTGAGTCAGTTTAATTTTTCGACACGAAGATTTCAAAGTGTTTAAATAAACAATTACCAAGGTGCATTTTTTGTTTTTATTATATTTAAAACTCCCACCGACAGAGCTCCCATAGACTAATGGCTAGAGTGTTAGGCTTCCAAGCGAGTGGCCTTGGGTTCGAGTCCCGGCCGGAACGAAAATCTTCCATGTATATATTTCTCTTCTAATTTGAAGATTCTTTTTTTTTTCAATTTCTTTCTTTTGCAAATATGGATTATTTATGTACGGAAGAAAATTCTGAGTCAGTTTAATCATTCGACCTTTAGATTTCAAAGATTTTAGATCAATAATTACTAAGGTGCATTTTTTGTTTTTATTATAATTAAGACACCGATCAACAGAGATCCGATAGTATATTGGCGAGAGCGTTGGGCTTCCATGAGTGTCGCCCTGGGTTCAAATCCCAGCCGGAAAGGAAATCTTAAATGCAAATATTTTTTTCTAATTTTATAATTCTTTTTTTTTTATTTTTCCCTTTTGCGAAGTCAGTCAGTCAGTCTGACAGTCAATCAGTCAAGCACTCAGTCATTCAGTCTCAGTCAGTCAGTCCAGTCAGTCAGTCACTCAGTCAGTCAGTTAGTCCTTCAGCCAGTCAGTCAAGCAGTCAGTCATTTAGTCTCAGTCAGTCAGTCATTCAGTCAGTTAGTCAGTCAGGCAGTCAGTCAGTCAGTCCAGTCAGTCAGTCACTCAGTCAGTCAGTTAGTCCTTCAGCCAGTCAGTCAAGCAGTCAGTCATTTAGTCTCAGTCAGTCAGTCATTCAGTCAGTCAGTCAGTCAGGCAGTCAGTCAGTCAGTCAGTCGGTCAGTCCTGTGCAGTCAGTTAGTCACTAAAGCAGTCAGTCAGTCAGTCAGTCAGTCAGTCCAGTCCAGTCTCAGTCAGTCAGTCAGTCAGTCTCGGTCAGTCAGTCAGTCAGTCAGTCAGTCATTCAGTCAGTCAGTCAGTCAGGCAGTCAGTCGGTCAGCCTTATTCAGTCAGTCTGTCAGTCAGTCAGTCAGTCAGCCTTATTCAGTCAGTCTGTCAGTCATCCTTATTCAGTCAGTCTGTCAGTCAGTCAGTCAGTCAGCCTTATTCAGTCAGTCTGTCAGTCATCCTTATTCAGTCAGTCTGTCAGTCAGTCAGTCGGTCAGTCCTGTCCAGTCAGTTAGTCAGTCAAGCAGTCAGTAAGGTAGTCAAGCAGTCAGTCAGTCATATAGTCATTCAGTCAGTCAGTGAAATAGCCAGTCAGAGAGTCAAGCAGTCAGTCAGTCAGTCTCAGTCAGTCAGTTAGTCAGTCAGTCAGTCAGTCAGTCAGTCAGTCCAGTCTCAGTCAGTCAGGCAGTTAGTCAGTCAGTCCAGTCTCAGTCAGTCAGGCAGTTAGTCAGTCAGTCTCGGTCAGTCAGTGAGTCAGTCAGTCAGTATCAGTCAGTCAGTGAGTCAGTCTGTCAGTCAGGCAGTATCAGTCAGGCAGTAAGACTCCGCTCGACAGAACTCCGATAGCCTAATGGCTAGACCGCTGGTCTTCCAAGCGAGTGGCCTGGGTTCGAGTCCCAGCCGGAGTGACTATCTTCAATGTATATATTTCTTTTCTAATTTGAAAATTCTTTTTTTTTTTCAATTTCTTTCCTTTGCAATTATTGATTATTTATGTAGGGAAGAAAATTCTGAGTCAGTTTAATTTTTCGACACGAAGATTTCAAAGTGTTTAAATAAACAATTACCAAGGTGCATATTTTGTTTTTATTATATTTAAAACTCCCACCGACAGAGCTCCCATAGACTAATGGCTAGAGTGTTAGGCTTCCAAGCGAGTGGCCCTGGGTTCGAGTCCCAGTCTGAACGAAAATCTTCAATGTATACTTTTAGTTTCTAATTTGAAATTTCTTCTTCTTTTTTTTTTAATTTTTCTCTTTTGCGAATATTGATTATTTATGTAGGGAGAAAAATTCTGAGTCAGTTTAATTATTCGACCTGTAAATTTCAAAGTGTTTGAATCAATAATTACCAAGGTGCATTTTTTGTTTTTATTATATTTAAGACTTCCATCGACAGAGCTCCGATAGCCTAATGGCTAGACCGTTGGGTTCCTAGCGCGTGGTACTGGGTTCGAGTCCCGGCCGGAAAGGGAATCTTAATTGCAAATATTTTTTTCTAATTTTATAATTCTTTTTTTTTTATTTTTCCCTTTTGCGAAGTCAGTCAGTCAGTCTGACAGTCAATCAGTCAAGCACTCAGTCATTCAGTCTCAGTCAGTCAGTCCAGTCAGTCAGTCACTCAGTCAGTCAGTTAGTCCTTCAGCCAGTCAGTCAAGCAGTCAGTCAGTCATTCAGTCAGTCAGTCAGTCAGGCAGTCAGTCAGTCAGTCAGTCGGTCAGTCCTGTGCAGTCAGTTAGTCACTAAAGCAGTCAGTCAGTCTCAGTCAGTCAGTCAGTCAGTCAGTCCAGTCCAGTCTCAGTCAGTCAGTCAGTCAGTCATTCAGTCAGTCAGTCAGTCAGGCAGTCAGTCAGTCGGTCAGCCTTATTCAGTCAGTCTGTCAGTCAGTCAGTCAGTCAGCCTTATTCAGTCAGTCTGTCAGTCAGTCAGTCGGTCAGTCCTGTCCAGTCAGTTAGTCAGTCAAGCAGTCAGTCAGGTAGTCAAGCAGTCAGTCAGTGTCAGTCAGTCATTTATTCATTCAGTCAGTCAGTGAAATAGCCAGTCAGAGAGTCAAGCAGTCAGTCAGTCAGTCTCAGTCAGTCAGTTAGTCAGTCAGTCAGTCAGTCAGTCAGTCAGTCCAGTCTCAGTCAGTCAGGCAGTTAGTCAGTCAGTCTCGGTCAGTCAGTGAGTCAGTCAGTCAGTATCAGTCAGTCAGTGAGTCAGTCTGTCAGTCAAGCAGTATCAGTCAGGCAGTAAGACTCCGCTCGACAGAACTCTGATAGCCTAATGGCTAGACCGCTGGTCTTCCAAGCGAGTGGCCTGGGTTCGAGTCCCAGCCGGAGCGAATATCTTCAATGTATATATTTCTTTTCTAATTTGAAAATTCTTTTTTTTTTCAATTTCTTTCCTTTGCAATTATTGATTATTTATGTAGGGAAGAAAATTCTGAGTCAGTTTAATTTTTCGACACGAAGATTTCAAAGTGTTTAAATAAACAATTACCAAGGTGCATTTTTTGCTTTTATTATATTTAAAACTCCCGCCGACAGAGCTCCCATAGACTAATGGCTAGAGTGTTAGGCTTCCAAGCGAGTGGCCCTGGGTTCGAGTCCCAGCCTGAACGAAAATCTTCAATGTATACTTTTAGTTTCTAATTTGAAATTTCTTCTTTTTTTTTAATTTTTCTCTTTTGCGAATATTGATTATTTATGTAGGGAAAAAAATTCTGAGTCAGTTTAATTATTCGACCTGTAAATTTCAAAGTGTTTGAATCAATAATTACCAAGGTGCATTTTTTGTTTTTATTATATTTAAGACTTCCATCGACAGAGCTCCGATAGCCTAATGGCTAGACCGTTGGGTTCCAAGCGCGTGGTACTGGGTTCGAGTCCCGGCCGGAACGAAAATCTTCCATGTATACATTTCTCTTCTAATTTGAAGATTCTTTTTTTTTCAATTTCTTTCTTTTGCAAATATGGATTATTTATGTACGGAAGAAAATTCTGAGTCAGTTTAATCATTCGACCTTTAGATTTCAAAGATTTTAGATCAATAATTACTAAGGTGCATTTTTTGTTTTTATTATAATTAAGACACCGATCAACAGAGATCCGATAGTATATTGGCGAGAGCGTTGGGCTTCCATGAGTGTCGCCCTGGGTTCAAATCCCAGCCGGAAAGGAAATCTTAAATGCAAATATTTTTTTCTAATTTTATAATTCTTTTTTTTTATTTTTCCCTTTTGCGAAGTCAGTCAGTCAGTCTGACAGTCAATCAGTCAAGCACTCAGTCATTCAGTCTCAGTCAGTCAGTCCAGTCAGTCAGTCACTCAGTCAGTCAGTTAGTCCTTCAGCCAGTCAGTCAAGCAGTCAGTCATTTAGTCTCAGTCAGTCAGTCATTCAGTCAGTCAGTCAGTCAGGCAGTCAGTCAGTCAGTCAGTCGGTCAGTCCTGTGCAGTCAGTTAGTCACTAAAGCAGTCAGTCAGTCAGTCAGTCAGTCAGTCCAGTCCAGTCTCAGTCAGTCAGTCAGTCAGTCTCGGTCAGTCAGTCAGTCAGTCAGTCATTCAGTCAGTCAGTCAGTCAGGCAGTCAGTCGGTCAGCCTTATTCAGTCAGTCTGTCAGTCAGTCAGTCAGTCTGCCTTATTCAGTCAGTCTGTCAGTCATCCTTATTCAGTCAGTCTGTCAGTCAGTCAGTCAGTCAGCCTTATTCAGTCAGTCTGTCAGTCATCCTTATTCAGTCAGTCTGTCAGTCAGTCAGTCGGTCAGTCCTGTCCAGTCAGTTAGTCAGTCAAGCAGTCAGTAAGGTAGTCAAGCAGTCAGTCAGTCATATAGTCATTCAGTCAGTCAGTGAAATAGTCAGTCAGAGAGTCAAGCAGTCAGTCAGTCAGTCTCAGTCAGTCAGTTAGTCAGTCAGTCAGTCAGTCAGTTAGTCAGTCAGTCAGTCAGTCAGTCAGTCAGTCCAGTCTCAGTCAGTCAGGCAGTTAGTCAGTCAGTCCAGTCTCAGTCAGTCAGGCAGTTAGTCAGTCAGTCTCGGTCAGTCAGTGAGTCAGTCAGTCAGTATCAGTCAGTCAGTGAGTCAGTCTGTCAGTCAGGCAGTATCAGTCAGGCAGTAAGACTCCGCTCGACAGATCTCCGATAGCCTAATGGCTAGACCGCTGGTCTTCCAAGCGAGTGGCCTGGGTTCGAGTCCCAGCCGGAGCGAATATCTTCAATGTATATATTTCTTTTCTAATTTGAAAATTCTTTTTTTTTCAATTTTTTTCCTTTGCAATTATTGATTATTTATGTAGGGAAGAAAATTCTGAGTCAGTTTAATTTTTCGACACGAAGATTTCAAAGTGTTTAAATAAACAATTACCAAGGTGCATTTTTTGTTTTTATTATATTTAAAACTCCCACCGACAGAGCTCCCATAGACTAATGGCTAGAGTGTTAGGCTTCCAAGCGAGTGGCCCTGGGTTCGAGTCCCAGCCTGAACGAAAATCTTCAATGTATACTTTTAGTTTCTAATTTGAAATTTCTTCTTCTTTTTTTTTTAATTTTTCTCTTTTGCGAATATTGATTATTTATGTAGGGAGAAAAATTCTGAGTCAGTTTAATTATTCGACCTGTAAATTTCAAAGTGTTTGAATCAATAATTACCAAGGTGCATTTTTTGTTTTTATTATATTTAAGACTTCCATCGACAGAGCTCCGATAGCCTAATGGCTAGACCGTTGGGCTCCTAGCGCGTGGTACTGGGTTCGAGTCCCGGACGGAAAGGAAATCTTTAATGCAAATATTTTTTTCTAATTTTATAATTCTTTTTTTTTTTATTTGTCCCTTTTGCGAAGTCAGTCAGTCAGTCTGACAGTCAATCAGTCAAGCACTCAGTCATTCAGTCTCAGTCAGTCAGTCCAGTCAGTCAGTCCAGTCAGTCAGTCAGTTAGTCCTTCAGCCAGTCAGTCAAGCAGTCAGTCATTCAGTCAGTCAGTCAGTCAGGCAGTCAGTCAGTCAGTCAGGCAGTCAGTCAGTCAGTCAGTCGGTCAGTCCTGTGCAGTCAGTTAGTCACTAAAGCAGTCAGTCAGTCTCAGTCAGTCAGTCCAGTCCAGTCTCAGTCAGTCAGTCAGTCAGTCTCGGTCAGTCAGTCAGTCAGTCATTCAGTCAGTCAGTCAGTCAGGCAGTCAGTCAGTCGGTCAGCCTTATTCAGTCAGTCTCTCAGTCAGTCAGTCAGTCAGCCTTATTCAGTCAGTCTGTCAGTCATCCTTATTCAGTCAGTCTGTCAGTCAGTCAGTCGGTCAGTCCTGTCCAGTCAGTTAGTCAGTCAAGCAGTCAGTCAGGTAGTCAAGCAGTCAGTCAGTCAGTGTCAGTCAGTCATTTAGTCATTCAGTCAGTCAGTGAAATAGCCAGTCAGAGAGTCAAGCAGTCAGTCAGTCAGTCTCAGTCAGTCAGTTAGTCAGTCAGTCAGTCAGTCAGTCAGTCAGTCCAGTCTCAGTCAGTCAGGCAGTTAGTCAGTCAGTCTCGGTCATTCAGTGAGTCAGTCAGTCAGTATCAGTCAGTCAGTGAGTCAGTCTGTCAGTCAGGCAGTATCAGTCAGGCAGTAAGACTCCGCTCGACAGAACTCCGATAGCCTAATGGCTAGGCCGCTGGTCTTCCAAGCGAGTGGCCTGGGTTCGAGTCCCAGCCGGAGCGAATATCTTCAATGTATATATTTCTTTTCTAATTTGAAAATTCTTTTTTTTTTCAATTTCTTTCCTTTGCAATTATTGATTATTAATGTAGGGAAGAAAATTCTGAGTCAGTTTAATTTTTCGACACGAAGATTTCAAAGTGTTTAAATAAACAATTACCAAGGTGCATTTTTTGTTTTTATTATATTTAAAACTCCCACCGACAGAGCTCCCATAGACTAATGGCTAGAGTGTTAGGCTTCCAAGCGAATGGCCCTGGGTTCGAGTCCCAGCCTGAACGAAAATCTTCAATGTATACTTTTAGTTTCTAATTTGAAATTTCTTCTTCTTTTTTTTTTAATTTTTCTCTTTTGCGAATATTGATTATTTATGTAGGGAGAAAAATTCTGAGTCAGTTTAATTATTCGACCTGTAAATTTCAAAGTGTTTGAATCAATAATTACCAAGGTGCATTTTTTGTTTTTATTATATTTAAGACTTCCATCGACAGAGCTCCGATAGCCTAATGGCTAGACCGTTGGGCTCCTAGCGCGTGGTACTGGGTTCGAGTCCCGGACGGAAAGGAAATCTTAAATGCAAATATTTTTTTCTAATTTTATAATTCTTTTTTTTTTATTTGTCCCTTTTGCGAAGTCAGTCAGTCAGTCTGACAGTCAATCAGTCAAGCACTCAGTCAGTCAGTCTCAGTCAGTCAGTCCAGTCAGTCAGTCCAGTCAGTCAGTCCAGTCAGTCAGTCAGTTAGTCCTTCAGCCAGTCAGTCAAGCAGTCAGTCATTCAGTCAGTCAGTCAGTCAGGCAGTCAGTCAGTCAGTCAGGCAGTCAGTCAGTCAGTCAGTCGGTCAGTCCTGTACAGTCAGTTAGTAACTAAAGCAGTCAGTCAGTCTCAGTCAGTCAGTCCAGTCCAGTCTCAGTCAGTCAGTCAGTCAGTCTCGGTCAGTCAGTCAGTCAGTCATTCAGTCTGTCAGTCAGTCAGGCAGTCAGTCAGTCGGTCAGCCTTATTCAGTCAGTCTCTCAGTCAGTCAGTCAGTCAGCCTTATTCAGTCAGTCTGTCAGTCATCCTTATTCAGTCAGTCTGTCAGTCAGTCAGTCGGTCAGTCCTGTCCAGTCAGTTAGTCAGTCAAGCAGTCAGTCAGGTAGTCAAGCAGTCAGTCAGTCAGTGTCAGTCAGTCATTTAGTCATTCAGTCAGTCAGTGAAATAGCCAGTCAGAGAGTCAAGCAGTCAGTCAGTCAGTCTCAGTCAGTCAGTTAGTCAGTCAGTCAGTCAGTCAGTCAGTCAGTCCAGTCTCAGTGAGTCAGTCAGTCAGTATCAGTCAGTCAGTGAGTCAGTCTGTCAGTCAGTCAGTATCAGTCAGTCAGTGAGTCAGTCTGTCAGTAAGGCAGTATCAGTCAGGCAGTAAGACTCCGCTCGATAGAACTCCGATAGCCTAATGGCTAGACCGCTGGTCTTCCAAGCGAGTGGCCTGGGTTCGAGTCCCAGCCGGAGCGAATATCTTCAATGTATATATTTCTTTTCTAATTTGAAAATTCTTTTTTTTTTAATTTTTCTCTTTTGCGAATATTGATTATTTATGTAGGGAGAAAAGTTCTGAGTCAGTTTAATTATTCGACCTGTAAATTTCAAAGTGTTTGAATCAATAATTATCAAGGTGCATTTTTTGTTTTTATTATATTTAAGACTTCCATCGACAGAGCTCCGATAGCCTAATGGCTAGACCGTTGGGCTCCTAGCGCGTGGTACTGGGTTCGAGTCCCGGACGGAAAGGAAATCTTAAATGCAAATATTTTTTTCTAATTTTATAATTCTTTTTTTTTTTTATTTGTCCCTTTTGCGAAGTCAGTCAGTCAGTCTGACAGTCAATCAGTCAAGCACTCAGTCATTCAGTCTCAGTCAGTCAGTCCAGTCAGTCAGTCCAGTCAGTCAGTCCAGTCAGTCAGTCAGTTAGTCCTTCAGCCAGTCAGTCAAGCAGTCAGTCATTCAGTCAGTCAGTCAGTCAGGCAGTCAGTCAGTCAGTCAGGCAGTCAGTCAGTCAGTCAGTCGGTCAGTCCTGTGCAGTCAGTTAGTCACTAAAGCAGTCAGTCAGTCTCAGTCAGTCAGTCCAGTCCAGTCTCAGTCAGTCAGTCAGTCAGTCTCGGTCAGTCAGTCAGTCAGTCATTCAGTCAGTCAGTCAGTCAGGCAGTCAGTCAGTCGGTCAGCCTTATTCAGTCAGTCTCTCAGTCAGTCAGTCAGTCAGCCTTATTCAGTCAGTCTGTCAGTCATCCTTATTCAGTCAGTCTGTCAGTCAGTCAGTCGGTCAGTCCTGTCCAGTCAGTTAGTCAGTCAAGCAGTCAGTCAGGTAGTCAAGCAGTCAGTCAGTCAGTGTCAGTCAGTCATTTAGTCATTCAGTCAGTCAGTGAAATAACCAGTCAGAGAGTCAAGCAGTCAGTCAGTCAGTCTCAGTCAGTCAGTTAGTCAGTCAGTCAGTCAGTCAGTCCAGTCTCAGTCAGTCAGGCAGTTAGTCAGTCAGTCTCGGTCATTCAGTGAGTCAGTCAGTCAGTATCAGTCAGTCAGTGAGTCAGTCTGTCAGTCAGGCAGTATCAGTCAGGCAGTAAGACTCCGCTCGACAGAACTCCGATAGCCTAATGGCTAGACCGCTGGTCTTCCAAGCGAGTGGCCTGGGTTCGAGTCCCAGCCGGAGCGAATATCTTCAATGTATATATTTCTTTTCTAATTTGAAAATTCTTTTTTTTTTCAATTTCTTTCCTTTGCAATTATTGATTATTTATGTAGGGAAGAAAATTCTGAGTCAGTTTAATTTTTCGACACGAAGATTTCAAAGTGTTTAAATAAACAATTACCAAGGTGCATTTTTTGTTTTTATTATATTTAAAACTCCCACCGACAGAGCTCCCATAGACTAATGGCTAGAGTGTTAGGCTTCCAAGCGGATGGCCCTGGGTTCGAGTCCCAGCCTGAACGAAAATCTTCAATGTATACTTTTAGTTTCTAATTTGAAATTTCTTCTTCTTTTTTTTTTAATTTTTCTCTTTTGCGAATATTGATTATTTATGTAGGGAGAAAAATTCTGAGTCAGTTTAATTATTCGACCTGTAAATTTCAAAGTGTTTGAATCAATAATTACCAAGGTGCATTTTTTGTTTTTATTATATTTAAGACTTCCATCGACAGAGCTCCGATAGCCTAATGGCTAGACCGTTGGGCTCCTAGCGCGTGGTACTGGGTTCGAGTCCCGGACGGAAAGGAAATCTTAAATGCAAATATTTTTTTCTAATTTTATAATTCTTTTTTTTTTTATTTGTCCCTTTTGCGAAGTCAGTCAGTCAGTCTGACAGTCAATCAGTCAAGCACTCAGTCATTCAGTCTCAGTCAGTCAGTCCAGTCAGTCAGTCCAGTCAGTCAGTCAGTTAGTCCTTCAGCCAGTCAGTCAAGCAGTCAGTCATTCAGTCAGTCAGTCAGTCAGGCAGTCAGTCAGTCAGTCAGGCAGTCAGTCAGTCAGTCAGTCGGTCAGACCTGTGCAGTCAGTTAGTCACTAAAGCAGTCAGTCAGTCTCAGTCAGTCAGTCCAGTCCAGTCTCAGTCAGTCAGTCAGTCAGTCTCGGTCAGTCAGTCAGTCAGTCATTCAGTCAGTCAGTCAGTCAGGCAGTCACTCAGTCGGTCAGCCTTATTCAGTCAGTCTCTCAGTCAGTCAGTCAGTCAGCCTTATTCAGTCAGTCTGTCAGTCATCCTTATTCAGTCAGTCTGTCAGTCAGTCAGTCGGTCAGTCCTGTCCAGTCAGTTAGTCAGTCAAGCAGTCAGTCAGGTAGTCAAGCAGTCAGTCAGTCAGTGTCAGTCAGTCATTTAGTCATTCAGTCAGTCAGTGAAATAGCCAGTCAGAGAGTCAAGCAGTCAGTCAGTCAGTCTCAGTCAGTCAGTTAGTCAGTCAGTCAGTCAGTCAGTCAGTCAGTCCAGTCTCAGTCAGTCAGGCAGTTAGTCAGTCAGTCTCGGTCAGTCAGTGAGTCAGTCAGTCAGTATCAGTCAGTCAGTGAGTCAGTCTGTCAGTCAAGCAGTATCAGTCAGGCAGTAAGACTCCGCTCGACAGAACTCTGATAGCCTAATGGCTAGACCGCTGGTCTTCCAAGCGAGTGGCCTGGGTTCGAGTCCCAGCCGGAGCGAATATCTTCAATGTATATATTTCTTTTCTAATTTGAAAATTCTTTTTTTTTTCAATTTCTTTCCTTTGCAATTATTGATTATTTATGTAGGGAAGAAAATTCTGAGTCAGTTTAATTTTTCGACACGAAGATTTCAAAGTGTTTAAATAAACAATTACCAAGGTGCATTTTTTGTTTTTATTATATTTAAAACTCCCACCGACAGAGCTCCCATAGACTAATGGCTAGAGTGTTAGGCTTCCAAGCGGATGGCCCTGGGTTCGAGTCCCAGCCTGAACGAAAATCTTCAATGTATACTTTTAGTTTCTAATTTGAAATTTCTTCTTCTTTTTTTTTTAATTTTTTTCTTTTGCGAATATTGATTATTTATGTAGGGAGAAAAATTCTGAGTCAGTTTAATTATTCGACCTGTAAATTTCAAAGTGTTTGAATCAATAATTACCAAGGTGCATTTTTTGTTTTTATTATATTTAAGACTTCCATCGACAGAGCTCCGATAGCCTAATGGCTAGACCGTTGGGCTCCTAGCGCGTGGTACTGGGTTCGAGTCCCGGACGGAAAGGAAATCTTAAATGCAAATATTTTTTTCTAATTTTATAATTCTTTTTTTTTTATTTGTCCCTTTTGCGAAGTCAGTCAGTCAGTCTGACAGTCAATCAGTCAAGCACTCAGTCATTCAGTCTCAGTCAGTCAGTCCAGTCAGTCAGTCCAGTCAGTCAGTCAGTTAGTCCTTCAGCCAGTCAGTCAAGCAGTCAGTCATTCAGTCAGTCAGTCAGTCAGGCAGTCAGTCAGTCAGTCAGGCAGTCAGTCAGTCAGTCAGTCGGTCAGACCTGTGCAGTCAGTTAGTCACTAAAGCAGTCAGTCAGTCTCAGTCAGTCAGTCCAGTCCAGTCTCAGTCAGTCAGTCAGTCAGTCTCGGTCAGTCAGTCAGTCAGTCATTCAGTCAGTCAGTCAGTCAGGCAGTCAGTCAGTCGGTCAGCCTTATTCAGTCAGTCTCTCAGTCAGTCAGTCAGTCAGCCTTATTCAGTCAGTCTGTCAGTCATCCTTATTCAGTCAGTCTGTCAGTCAGTCAGTCGGTCAGTCCTGTCCAGTCAGTTAGTCAGTCAAGCAGTCAGTCAGGTAGTCAAGCAGTCAGTCAGTCAGTGTCAGTCAGTCATTTAGTCATTCAGTCAGTCAGTGAAATAGCCAGTCAGAGAGTCAAGCAGTCAGTCAGTCAGTCTCAGTCAGTCAGTTAGTCAGTCAGTCAGTCAGTCAGTCAGTCAGTCCAGTCTCAGTCAGTCAGGCAGTTAGTCAGTCAGTCTCGGTCAGTCAGTGAGTCAGTCAGTCAGTATCAGTCAGTCAGTGAGTCAGTCTGTCAGTCAGGCAGTATCAGTCAGGCAGTAAGACTCCGCTCGACAGAACTCCGATAGCCTAATGGCTAGACCGCTGGTCTTCCAAGCGAGTGGCCTGGGTTCGAGTCCCAGCCGGAGTGATTATCTTCAATGTATATATTTCTTTTCTAATTTGAAAATTCTTTTTTTTTTCAATTTCTTTCCTTTGCAATTATTGATTATTTATGTAGGGAAGAAAATTCTGAGTCAGTTTAATTTTTCGACACGAAGATTTCAAAGTGTTTAAATAAACAATTACCAAGGTGCATTTTTTGTTTTTATTATATTTAAAACTCCCACCGACAGAGCTCCCATAGACTAATGGCTAGAGTGTTAGGCTTCCAAGCGAGTGGCCCTGGGTTCGAGTCCCAGCCTGAACGAAAATCTTCAATGTATACTTTTAGTTTCTAATTTGAAATTTCTTCTTCTTTTTTTTTTAATTTTTCTCTTTTGCGAATATTGATTATTTATGTATGGAGAAAAATTCTGAGTCAGTTGAATTATTCGACCTGTAAATTTCAAAGTGTTTGAATCAATAATTACCAAGGTGCATTTTTTGTTTTTATTATATTTAAGACTTCCATCGACAGAGCTCCGGTAGCCTAATGGCTAGAAGGTTGGGTTCCTAGCGCGTGGTACTGGGTTCGAGTCCCGGCCGGAAAGGAAATCTTAAATGCAAATATTTTTTTCTAATTTTATAATTCTTTTTTTTTATTTTTCCCTTTTGCGAAGTCAGTCAGTCAGTCTGACAGTCAATCAGTCAAGCACTCAGTCATTCAGTCTCAGTCAGTCAGTCCAGTCAGTCAGTCACTCAGTCAGTCAGTTAGTCCTTCAGCCAGTCAGTCAAGCAGTCAGTCATTTAGTCTCAGTCAGTCAGTCATTCAGTCAGTCAGTCAGTCAGGCAGTCAGTCAGTCAGTCAGTCGGTCAGTCCTGTGCAGTCAGTTAGTCACTAAAGCAGTCAGTCAGTCTCAGTCAGTCAGTCAGTCAGTCAGTCCAGTCCAGTCTCAGTCAGTCAGTCAGTCAGTCTCGGTCAGTCAGTCAGTCAGTCAGTCCAGTCCAGTCTCAGTCAGTCAGTCAGTCAGTCTCGGTCAGTCAGTCAGTCAGTCATTCAGTCAGTCAGTCAGTCAGGCAGTCAGTCAGTCGGTCAGCCTTATTCAGTCAGTCTGTCAGTCAGTCAGTCAGTCAGCCTTATTCAGTCAGTCTGTCAGTCATCCTTATTCAGTCAGTCTGTCAGTCAGTCAGTCGGTCAGTCCTGTCCAGTCAGTTAGTCAGTCAAGCATTCAATCAGGTAGTCAAGCAGTCAGTCAGTCAGTGTCAGTCAGTCATTTAGTCATTCAGTCAGTCAGTGAAATAGCCAGTCAGAGAGTCAAGCAGTCAGTCAGTCAGTCTCAGTCAGTCAGTTAGTCAGTCAGTCAGTCAGTCAGTCAGTCAGTCAGTCAGTCCAGTCTCAGTCAGTCAGGCAGTTAGTCAGTCAGTCTCGGTCAGTCAGTGAGTCAGTCAGTCAGTATCAGTCAGTCAGTGAGTCAGTCTGTCAGTCAGGCAGTATCAGTCAGGCAGTAAGACTCCGCTCGACAGAACTCCGATAGCCTAATGGCTAGACCGCTGGTCTTCCAAGCGAGTGGCCTGGGTTCGAGTCCCAGCCGGAGCGAATATCTTCAATGTATATATTTCTTTTCTAATTTGAAAATTCTTTTTTTTTTCAATTACTTTCCTTTGCAATTATTGATTATTTATGTAGGGAAGAAAATTCTGAGTCAGTTTAATTTTTCGACACGAAGTTTTCAAAGTGTTTAACTAAACAATTACCAAGGTGCATTTTTTGTTTTTATTATATTTAAAACTCCCACCGACAGAGCTCCCATAGACTAATGGCTAGAGTGTTAGGCTTCCAAGCGAGTGGCCCTGGGTTCGAGTCCCAGCCTGAACGAAAATCTTCAATGTATACTTTTAGTTTCTAATTTGAAATTTCTTCTTCTTTTTTTTTAATTTTTCTCTTTTGCGAATATTGATTATTTATGTAGGGAGAAAAATTCTGAGTCAGTTTAATTATTCGACCTGTAAATTTCAAAGTGTTTGAATCAATAATTACCAAGGTGCATTTTTTGTTTTTATTATATTTAAGACTTCCATCGACAGAGCTCCGACAGCCTAATGGCTAGACCGTTGGGTTCCAAGCGCGTGGTACTGGGTTTGAGTCCCGGCCGGAAAGGAAATCTTAAATGCAAATATTTTTTTCTAATTTTATAATTATTTTTTTTTATTTTTCCCTTTTGCGAAGTCAGGCAGTCAGTCTGACAGTCAATCAGTCAAGCACTCAGTCATTCAGTCTCAGTCAGTCAGTCCAGTCAGTCAGTCACTCAGTCAGTCAGTTAGTCCTTCAGCCAGTCAGTCAAGCACTCAGTCATTTAGTCTCAGTCAGTCAGTCATTCAGTCAGTCAGTCAGGCAGTCAGTCAGTCGGTCAGTCCTGTGCAGTCAGTTAGTCACTAAAGCAGTCAGTCAGTCTCAGTCAGTCAGTAGGTCAGTCAGTCCAGTCCAGTCTCAGTCAGTCAGTCAGTCAGTCTCGGTCAGACAGTCAGTCAGTCATTCAGTCAGTCAGTCAGTCAGGCAGTCAGTCAGTCGGTCAGCCTTATTCAGTCAGTCTGTCAGTCAGTCAGTCAGTGCCGCACTCAGCCGTGCGGGGGGCCCGCTACGCGGACCCCCCGGGCGGTGGAACCTAAGGCCTACGGCTAAGAGGTGGGGTGCGTGCGGAGAAAAGTCAGTCAGTCAGTCAGCCTTATTCAGTCAGTCTGTCAGTCATCCTTATTCAGTCAGTCTGTCAGTCAGTCAGTCGGTCAGTCCTGTCCAGTCAGTCTGTCAGTCATCCTTATTCAGTCAGTCTGTCAGTCAGTCAGTCGGTCAGTCCTGTCCAGTCAGTTAGTCAGTCAAGCAGTCAGTCAGGTAGTCAAGCAGTCAGTCAGTCAGTGTCAGTCAGTCATTTAGTCATTCAGTCAGTCAGTGAAATAGCCAGTCAGAGAGTCAAGCAGTCAGTCAGTCAGTCTCAGTCAGTCAGTTAGTCAGTCAGTCAGTCAGTCAGTCAGTCAGTCAGTCCAGTCTCAGTCAGTCAGGCAGTTAGTCAGTCAGTCTCGGTCAGTCAGTGAGTCAGTCAGTCAGTATCAGTCAGTCAGTGAGTCAGTCTGTCAGTCAAGCAGTATCAGTCAGGCAGTAAGACTCCGCTCGACAGAACTCCGATAGCCTAATGGCTAGACCGCTGGTCTTCCAAGCAAGTGGCCTGGGTTCGAGTCCCAGCCGGAGCGAATATCTTCAATGTATATATTTCTTTTCTAATTTGAAAATTCTTTTTTTTTCAATTTCTTTCCTTTGCAATTATTGATTATTTATGTAGGGAAGAAAATTCTGAGTCAGTTTAATTTTTCGACACGAAGATTTCAAAGTGTTTAAATAAACAATTACCAAGGTGCATTTTTTGTTTTTATTATATTTAAAACTCCCACCGACAGAGCTCCCATAGACTAATGGCTAGAGTGTTAGGCTTCCAAGCGAGTGGCCCTGGGTTCGAGTCCCAGCCTGAACGAAAATCTTCAATGTATACTTTTAGTTTCTAATTTGAAATTTCTTCTTTTTTTTTAATTTTTCTCTTTTGCGAATATTGATTATTTATGTAGGGAGAAAAATTCTGAGTCAGTTTAATTATTCGACCTGTAAATTTCAAAGTGTTTGAATCAATAATTACCAAGGTGCATTTTTTGTTTTTATTATATTTAAGACTTCCATCGACAGAGCTCCGATAGCCTAATGGCTAGACCGTTGGGTTCCAAGCGCGTGGTACTGGGTTTGAGTCCCGGCCGGAAAGGAAATCTTAAATGCAAATATTTTTTTCTAATTTTATAATTATTTTTTTTTTATTTTTCCCTTTTGCGAAGTCAGGCAGTCAGTCTGACAGTCAATCAGTCAAGCACTCAGTCATTCAGTCTCAGTCAGTCAGTCCAGTCAGTCAGTCACTCAGTCAGTCAGTTAGTCCTTCAGCCAGTCAGTCAAGCACTCAGTCATTTAGTCTCAGTCAGTCAGTCATTCAGTCAGTCAGTCAGGCAGTCAGTCAGTCGGTCAGTCCTGTGCAGTCAGTTAGTCACTAAAGCAGTCAGTCAGTCTCAGTCAGTCAGTCAGTCAGTCTCGGTCAGACATTCAGTCAGTCATTCAGTCAGTCAGTCAGTCAGGCAGTCAGTCAGTCGGTCAGCCTTATTCAGTCAGTCTGTCAGTCAGTCAGTCAGTCAGCCTTATTCAGTCAGTCTGTCAGTCATCCTTATTCAGTCAGTCTGTCAGTCAGTCAGTCGGTCAGTCCTGTCCAGTCAGTCTGTCAGTCATCCTTATTCAGTCAGTCTGTCAGTCAGTCAGTCGGTCAGTCCTGTCCAGTCAGTTAGTCAGTCAAGCAGTCAGTCAGGTAGTCAAGCAGTCAGTCAGTCAGTGTCAGTCAGTCATTTAGTCATTCAGTCAGTCAGTGAAATAGCCAGTCAGAGAGTCAAGCAGTCAGTCAGTCAGTCTCAGTCAGTCAGTTAGTCAGTCAGTCAGTCAGTCAGTCAGTCAGTCCAGTCTCAGTCAGTCAGGCAGTTAGTCAGTCAGTCTCGGTCAGTCAGTGAGTCAGTCAGTCAGTATCAGTCAGTCAGTGAGTCAGTCTGTCAGTCAAGCAGTATCAGTCAGGCAGTAAGACTCCGCTCGACAGAACTCCGATAGCCTAATGGCTAGACCGCTGGTCTTCCAAGCGAGTGGCCTGGGTTCGAGTCCCAGCCGGAGCGAATATCTTCAATGTATATATTTCTTTTCTAATTTGAAAATTCTTTTTTTTTCAATTTCTTTCCTTTGCAATTATTGATTATTTATGTAGGGAAGAAAATTCTGAGTCAGTTTAATTTTTCGACACAAAGATTTCAAAGTGTTTAAATAAACAATTACCAAGGTGCATTTTTTGTTTTTATTATATTTAAAACTCCCACCGACAGAGCTCCCATAGACTAATGGCTAGAGTGTTAGGCTTCCAAGCGAGTGGCCCTGGGTTCGAGTCCCAGCCTGAACGAAAATCTTCAATGTATACTTTTAGTTTCTAATTTGAAATTTCTTCTTTTTTTTTAATTTTTCTCTTTTGCGAATATTGATTATTTATGTAGGGAGAAAAATTCTGAGTCAGTTTAATTATTCGACCTGTAAATTTCAAAGTGTTTGAATCAATAATTACCAAGGTGCATTTTTTGTTTTTATTATATTTAAGACTTCCATCGACAGAGCTCCGATAGCCTATTGGCTAGACCGTTGGGTTCCAAGCGCGTGGTACTGGGTTCGAGTCCCGGCCGGAAAGGAAATCTTAAATGCAAATATTTTTTTCTAATTTTATAATTATTTTTTTTTATTTTTTCCTTTTGCGAAGTCAGTCAGTCAGTCTGACAGTCAATCAGTCAAGCACTCAGTCATTCAGTCTCAGTCAGTTAGTCCAGTCAGTCAGTCACTCAGTCAGTCAGTTAGTCCTTCAGCCAGTCAGTCAAGCAGTCAGTCATTTAGTCTCAGTCAGTCAGTCATTCAGTCAGTCAGTCAGTCAGGCAGTCAGTCAGTCAGTCAGTCGGTCAGTCCTGTGCAGTCAGTTAGTCACTAAAGCAGTCAGTCAGTCTCAGTCAGTCAGTCAGTCAGTCAGTCCAGTCCAGTCTCAGTCAGTCAGTCAGTCAGTCTCGGTCAGTCAGTCAGTCAGTCATTCAGTCAGTCAGTCAGTCAGGCAGTCAGTCAGTCGGTCAGCCTTATTCAGTCAGTCTGTCAGTCAGTCAGTCAGTCAGCCTTATTCAGTCAGTCTGTCAGTCATCCTTATTCAGTCAGTCTGTCAGTCAGTCAGTCGGTCAGTCCTGTCCAGTCAGTTAGTCAGTCAAGCAGTCAGTCAGGTAGTCAAGCAGTCAGTCAGTCAGTGTCAGTCAGTCATTTAGTCATTCAGTCAGTCAGTGAAATAGCCAGTCAGAGAGTCAAGCAGTCAGTCAGTCAGTCTCAGTCAGTCAGTTAGTCAGTCAGTCAGTCAGTCAGTCAGTCAGTCCAGTCTCAGTCAGTCAGGCAGTTAGTCAGTCAGTCTCGGTCAGTCAGTGAGTCAGTCAGTCAGTATCAGTCAGTCAGTGAGTCAGTCTGTCAGTCAAGCAGTATCAGTCAGGCAGTAAGACGCCGCTCGACAGAACTCTGATAGCCTAATGGCTAGACCGCTGGTCTTCCAAGCGTGTGGCCTGGGTTCGAGTCCCAGCCGGAGCGAATATCTTCAATGTATATATTTCTTTTCTAATTTGAAAATTCTTTTTTTTTCAATTTCTTTCCTTTGCAATTATTGATTATTTATGTAGGGAAGAAAATTCTGAGTCAGTTTAATTTTTCGACACGAAGATTTCAAAGTGTTTAAATAAACAATTACCAAGGTGCATTTTTTGCTTTTATTATATTTAAAACTCCCACCGACAGAGCTCCCATAGACTAATGGCTAGAGTGTTAGGCTTCCAAGCGAGTGGCCCTGGGTTCGAGTCCCAGCCTGAACGAAAATCTTCAATGTATACTTTTAGTTTCTAATTTGAAATTTCTTCTTTTTTTTTTAATTTTTCTCTTTTGCGAATATTGATTATTTATGTAGGGAGAAAAATTCTGAGTCAGTTTAATTATTCGACCTGTAAATTTCAAAGTGTTTGAATCAATAATTACCAAGGTGCATTTTTTGTTTTTATTATATTTAAGACTTCCATCGACAGAGCTCCGATAGCCTAATGGCTAGACCGTTGGGTTCCAAGCGCGTGGTACTGGGTTTGAGTCCCGGCCGGAAAGGAAATCTTAAATGCAAATATTTTTTTCTAATTTTATAATTATTTTTTTTTTATTTTTCCCTTTTGCGAAGTCAGGCAGTCAGTCTGACAGTCAATCAGTCAAGCACTCAGTCATTCAGTCTCAGTCAGTCAGTCCAGTCAGTCAGTCACTCAGTCAGTCAGTTAGTCCTTCAGCCAGTCAGTCAAGCACTCAGTCATTTAGTCTCAGTCAGTCAGTCATTCAGTCAGTCAGTCAGGCAGTCAGTCAGTCGGTCAGTCCTGTGCAGTCAGTTAGTCACTAAAGCAGTCAGTCAGTCTCAGTCAGTCAGTAGGTCAGTCAGTCCAGTCCAGTCTCAGTCAGTCAGTCAGTCAGTCTCGGTCAGACAGTCAGTCAGTCATTCAGTCAGTCAGTCAGTCAGGCAGTCAGTCAGTCGGTCAGCCTTATTCAGTCAGTCTGTCAGTCAGTCAGTCAGTCAGCCTTATTCAGTCAGTCTGTCAGTCATCCTTATTCAGTCAGTCTGTCAGTCAGTCAGTCGGTCAGTCCTGTCCAGTCAGTCTGTCAGTCATCCTTATTCAGTCAGTCTGTCAGTCAGTCAGTCGGTCAGTCCTGTCCAGTCAGTTAGTCAGTCAAGCAGTCAGTCAGGTAGTCAAGCAGTCAGTCAGTCAGTGTCAGTCAGTCATTTAGTCATTCAGTCAGTCAGTGAAATAGCCAGTCAGAGAGTCAAGCAGTCAGTCAGTCAGTCTCAGTCAGTCAGTTAGTCAGTCAGTCAGTCAGTCAGTCAGTCAGTCCAGTCTCAGTCAGTCAGGCAGTTAGTCAGTCAGTCTCGGTCAGTCAGTGAGTCAGTCAGTCAGTATCAGTCAGTCAGTGAGTCAGTCTGTCAGTCAGGCAGTATCAGTCAGGCAGTAAGACTCCGCTCGACAGAACTCCGATAGCCTAATGGCTAGACCGCTGGTCTTCCAAGCGAGTGGCCTGGGTTCGAGTCCCAGCCGGAGCGAATATCTTCAATGTATATATTTCTTTTCTAATTTGAAAATTCTTTTTTTTTTTCAATTTCTTTCCTTTGCAATTATTGATTATTTATGTAGGGAAGAAAATTCTGAGTCAGTTTAATTTTTCGACACGAAGATTTCAAAGTGTTTAAATAAACAATTACCAAGGTGCATTTTTTGTTTTTATTATATTTAAAACTCCCACCGACAGAGCTCCCATAGACTAATGGCTAGAGTGTTAGGCTTCCAAGCGAGTGGCCCTGGGTTCGAGTCCCAGCCTGAACGAAAATCTTCAATGTATACTTTTAGTTTCTAATTTGAAATTTCTTCTTTTTTTTTAATTTTTCTCTTTTGCGAATATTGATTATTTATGTAGGGAGAAAAATTCTGAGTCAGTTTAATTATTCGACCTGTAAATTTCAAAGTGTTTGAATCAATAATTACCAAGGTGCATTTTTTGTTTTTATTATATTTAAGACTTCCATCGACAGAGCTCCGATAGCCTAATGGCTAGACCGTTGGGTTCCAAGCGCGTGGTACTGGGTTCGAGTCCCGGCCGGAAAGGAAATCTTAAATGCAAATATTTTTTTCTAATTTTATAATTATTTTTTTTTTTATTTTTCCCTTTTGCGAAGTCAGTCAGTCAATCTGACAGTCAATCAGTCAAGCACTCAGTCATTCAGTCTCAGTCAGTCAGTCACTCAGTCAGTCAGTTAGTCCTTCAGCCAGTCAGTCAAGCAGTCAGTCATTTAGTCTCAGTCAGTCAGTCATTCAGTCAGTCAGTCAGTCAGGCAGTCAGTCAGTCAGTCAGTCGGTCAGTCCTGTGCAGTCAGTTAGCCACTAAAGCAGTCAGTCAGTCTCAGTCAGTCAGTCCAGTCCAGTCTCAGTCAGTCAGTCAATCAGTCTCGGTCAGACAGTCAGTCAGTCAGTCAGTCAGGCAGTCAGTCAGTCGGTCAGCCTTATTCAGTCAGTCTGTCAGTCAGTCAGTCAGTCAGCCTTATTCAGTCAGTCTGTCAGTCATCCTTATTCAGTCAGTCTGTCAGTCAGTCAGTCGGTCAGTCCTGTCCAGTCAGTTAGTCAGTCAAGCAGTCAGTCAGTCAGTGTCAGTCAGTCATTTAGTCATTCAGTCAGTCAGTGAAATAGCCAGTCAGAGAGTCAAGCAGTCAGTCAGTCAGTCTCAGTCAGTCAGTTAGTCAGTCAGTCAGTCAGTCAGTCAGTCAGTCCAGTCTCAGTCAGTCAGGCAGTTAGTCAGTCAGTCTCGGTCAGTCAGTGAGTCAGTCAGTCAGTATCAGTCAGTCAGTGAGTCAGTCTGTCAGTCAGGCAGTATCAGTCAGGCAGTAAGACTCCGCTCGATATAACTCCGACAGCCTAATGGCTAGACCGCTGGTCTTCCAAGCGAGTGGCCTGGGTTCGAGTCCCAGCCGGAGCGAATATCTTCAATGTATATATTTCTTTTCTAATTTGAAAATTCTTTTTTTTTTTTCAATTTCTTTCCTTTGCAATTATTGATTATTTATGTAGGGAAGAAAATTCTGAGTCAGTTTAATTTTTCGACACGAAGTTTTCAAAGTGTTAAAATAAACAATTACCAAGGTGCATTTTTTGTTTTTATTATATTTAAAACTCCCACCGACAGAGCTCCCATAGACTAATGGCAAGAGTGTTAGGCTTCCAAGCGAGTGGCCCTGGGTTCGAGTCCCAGCCTGAACGAAAATCTTCAATGTATACTTTTAGTTTCTAATTTGAAATTTCTTCTTCTTTTTTTTTTAATTTTTCTCTTTTGCGAATATTGATTATTTATGTAGGGAGAAAAATTCTGAGTCAGTTTAATTATTCGACCTGTAAATTTCAAAGTGTTTGAATCAATAATTACCAAGGTGCATTTTTTGTTTTTATTATATTTAAGACTTCCATCGACAGAGCTCCGATAGCCTAATGGCTAGACCGTTGGGTTCCTAGCGCGTGGTACTGGGTTCGAGTCCCGGCCGGAAAGGAAATCTTAAATGCAAATATTTTTTTCTAATTTTATAATTCTTTTTTTTTTTTATTTTTCCCTTTTGCGAAGTCAGTCAGTCAGTCTGACAGTCAATCAGTCAAGCACTCAGTCATTCAGTCTCAGTCAGTCAGTCCAGTCAGTCAGTCACTCAGTCAGTCAGTTAGTCCTTCAGCCAGTCAGTCAAGCAGTCAGTCATTTAGTCTCAGTCAGTCAGTCATTCAGTCAGTCAGTCAGTCAGGCAGTCAGTCAGTCAGTCGGTCAGTCCTGTGCAGTCAGTTAGTCACTAAAGCAGTCAGTCAGTCTCAGTCAGTCAGTCAGTCAGTCCTGTGCAGTCAGTTAGTCACTAAAGCAGTCAGTCAGTCTCAGTCAGTCAGTCAGTCAGTCAGTCCAGTCCAGTCTCAGTCAGTCAGTCAGTCAGTCTCGGTCAGTCAGTCATTCAGTCAGTCAGGCAGTCAGTCAGTCGGTCAGCCTTATTCAGTCAGTCTGTCAGTCAGTCAGTCAGTCAGCCTTATTCAGTCAGTCTGTCAGTCATCCTTATTCAGTCAGTCTGTCAGTCAGTCAGTCGGTCAGTCCTGTCCAGTCAGTTAGTCAGTCAAGCAGTCAGTCAGTCAGTGTCAGTCAGTCATTTAGTCATTCAGTCAGTCAGTGAAATAGCCAGTCAGAGAGTCAAGCAGTCAGTCAGTCAGTCAGTCAGTCCAGTCTCAGTCAGTCAGGCAGTTAGGCAGTCAGTCTCGGTCAGTCAGTGAGTCAGTCAGTCAGTATCAGTCAGTCAGTGAGTCAGTCTGTCAGTCAGGCAGTATCAGTCAGGCAGTAAGACTCCGCTCGACAGAACTCCGATAGCCTAATGGCTAGACCGCTGGTCTTCCAAGCGAGTGGCCTGGGTTCGAGTCCCAGCCGGAGCGAATATCTTCAATGTATATATTTCTTTCCTAATTTGAAAATTCTTTTTTTTTTCAATTTCTTTTGTTTGCAATTATTGATTATTTATGTAGGGAAGAAAATTCTGAGTCAGTTTAATTTTTCGACACGAAGATTTCAAAGTGTTTAAATAAACAATTACCAAGGTGCATTTTTTTTTATTATATTTAAAACTCCCACCGACAGAGCTCCCATAGACTAATGGCTAGAGTGTTAGGCTTCCAAGCGAGTGGCCCTGGGTTCGAGTCCCAGCCTGAACGAAAATCTTCAATGTATACTTTTAGTTTCTAATTTGAAATTTCTTCTTTTTTTTTTAATTTTTCTCTTTTGCGAATATTGATTATTTATGTAGGGAGAAAAATTCTGAGTCAGTTTAATTATTCGACCTGTAAATTTCAAAGTGTTTGAATCAATAATTACCAAGGTGCATTTTTTGTTTTTATTATATTTAAGACTTCCATCGACAGAGCTCCGATAGCCTAATGGCTAGACCGTTGGGTTCCAAGCGCGTGGTACTGGGTTCGAGTCCCGCCGGAAAGGAAATCTTAAATGCAAATATTTTTTTCTAATTTGATAATTATTTTTTTTTATTTTTCCCTTTTGCGAAGTCAGTCAGTCAGTCTGACAGTCAATCAGTCAAGCACTCAGTCATTCAGTCTCAGTCAGTCAGTCCAGTCAGTCAGTCACTCAGTCAGTCAGTTAGTCCTTCAGCCAGTCAGTCAAGCAGTCAGTCATTTAGTCTCAGTCAGTCAGTCATTCAGTCAGTCAGTCAGTCAGGCAGTCAGTCAGTCAGTCAGTCGGTCAGTCCTGTGCAGTCAGTTAGTCACTAAAGCAGTCAGTCAGTCTCAGTCAATCAGTCAGTCAGTCAGTCCAGTCCAGTCTCAGTCAGTCAGTCAGTCAGTCTCGGTCAGACAGTCAGTCAGTCATTCAGTCAGTCAGTCAGTCAGGCAGTCAGTCAGTCGGTCAGCCTTATTCAGTCAGTCTGTCAGTCAGTCAGTCAGTCAGCCTTATTCAGTCAGTCTGTCAGTCATCCTTATTCAGTCAGCCTGTCAGTCAGTCAGTCGATCAGTCCTGTCCAGTCAGTTAGTCAGTCAAGCAGTCAGTCAGGTAGTCAAGCAGTCAGTCAGTCAGTGTCAGTCAGTCATTTAGTCATTCAGTCAGTCAGTGAAATAGCCAGTCAGAGAGTCAAGCAGTCAGTCAGTCAGTCTCAGTCAGTCAGTTAGTCAGTCAGTCAGTCAGCCAGTCCAGTCTCAGTCAGTCAGGCAGTTAGTCAGTCAGTCTGGGTCAGTCAGTGAGTCAGTCAGTCAGTATCAGTCAGTCAGTGAGTCAGTCTGTCAGTCAGGCAGTATCAGTCAGGCAGTAAGACTCCGCTCGACAGAACTCCGATAGCCTAATGGCTAGACCGCTGGTCTTCCAAGCGAGTGTCCTGGGTTCGAGTCCCAGCCGGAGCGAATATCTTCAATGTATCTATTTCTTTTCTAATTTGAAAATTCTTTTTTTTTCAATTTCTTTTGTTTGCAATTATTGATTATTTATGTAGGGAAGAAAATTCTGAGTCAGTTTAATTTTTCGACACGAAGATTTCAAAGTGTTTAAATAAACAATTACCAAGGTGCATTTTTTTTTATTATATTTAAAACTCCCACCGACAGAGCTCCCATAGACTAATGGCTAGAGTGTTAGGCTTCCAAGCGAGTGGCCCTGGGTTCGAGTCCCAGCCTGAACGAAAATCTTCAATGTATACTTTTAGTTTCTAATTTGAAATTTCTTCTTTTTTTTTAATTTTTCTCTTTTGCGAATATTGATTATTTATGTAGGGAGAAAAATTCTGAGTCAGTTTAATTATTCGACCTGTAAATTACAAAGTGTTTGAATCAATAATTACCAAGGTGCATTTTTTGTTTTTATTATATTTAAGACTTCCATCGACAGAGCTCCGATAGCCTAATGGCTAGACCGTTGGGTTCCAAGCGCGTGGTACTGGGTTCGAGTCCCGCCGGAAAGGAAATCTTAAATGCAAATATTTTTTTCTAATTTGATAATTATTTTTTTTTATTTTTCCCTTTTGCGAAGTCAGTCAGTCAGTCTGACAGTCAATCAGTCAAGCACTCAGTCATTCAGTCTCAGTCAGTCAGTCCAGTCAGTCAGTCACTCAGTCAGTCAGTTAGTCCTTCAGCCAGTCAGTCAAGCAGTCAGTCATTTAGTCTCAGTCAGTCAGTCATTCAGTCAGTCAGTCAGTCAGGCAGTCAGTCAGTCAGTCAGTCGGTCAGTCCTGTGCAGTCAGTTAGTCACTAAAGCAGTCAGTCAGTCTCAGTCAATCAGTCAGTCAGTCAGTCCAGTCCAGTCTCAGTCAGTCAGTCAGTCAGTCTCGGTCAGACAGTCAGTCAGTCATTCAGTCAGTCAGTCAGTCAGGCAGTCAGTCAGTCGGTCAGCCTTATTCAGTCAGTCTGTCAGTCAGTCAGTCAGTCAGCCTTATTCAGTCAGTCTGTCAGTCATCCTTATTCAGTCAGCCTGTCAGTCAGTCAGTCGATCAGTCCTGTCCAGTCAGTTAGTCAGTCAAGCAGTCAGTCAGGTAGTCAAGCAGTCAGTCAGTCAGTGTCAGTCAGTCATTTAGTCATTCAGTCAGTCAGTGAAATAGCCAGTCAGAGAGTCAAGCAGTCAGTCAGTCAGTCTCAGTCAGTCAGTTAGTCAGTCAGTCAGTCAGCCAGTCCAGTCTCAGTCAGTCAGGCAGTTAGTCAGTCAGTCTCGGTCAGTCAGTGAGTCAGTCAGTCAGTATCAGTCAGTCAGTGAGTCAGTCTGTCAGTCAGGCAGTATCAGTCAGGCAGTAAGACTCCGCTCGACAGAACTCCGATAGCCTAATGGCTAGACCGCTGGTCTTCCAAGCGAGTGTCCTGGGTTCGAGTCCCAGCCGGAGCGAATATCTTCAATGTATCTATTTCTTTTCTAATTTGAAAATTCTTTTTTTTTCAATTTCTTTCCTTTGCAATTATTGATTATTTATGTAGGGAAGAAAATTCTGAGTCAGTTTAATTTTTCGACACGAAGATTTCGAAGTGTTTAAATAAACAATTACCAAGGTGCATTTTTTGTTTTTATTATATTTAAAACTCCCACCGACAGAGCTCCCATAGACTAATGGCTAGAGTGTTAGGCTTCCAAGCGAGTGGCCCTGGGTTCGAGTCCCAGCCTGAACGAAAATCTTCAATGTATACTTTTAGTTTCTAATTTGAAATTTCTTCTTCTTTTTTTTTAATTTTTCTCTTTTGCGAATATTGATTATTTATGTAGGGAGAAAAATTCTGAGTCAGTTTAATTATTCGACCTGTAAATTTCAAAGTGTTTGAATCAATAATTACCAAGGTGCATTTTTTGTTTTTATTATATTTAAGACTTCCATCGACAGAGCTCCGATAGCCTAATGGCTAGACCGTTGGGTTCCTAGCGCGTGGTACTGGGTTCGAGTCCCGGCCGGAAAGGAAATCTTAAATGCAAATATTTTTTTCTAATTTTATAATTCTTTTTTTTTTATTTTTCCCTTTTGCGAAGTCAGTCAGTCAGTCTGACAGTCAATCAGTCAAGCACTCAGTCATTCAGTCTCAGTCAGTCAGTCCAGTCAGTCAGTCACTCAGTCAGTCAGTTAGTCCTTCAGCCAGTCAGTCAAGCAGTCAGTCATTTAGTCTCAGTCAGTCAGTCATTCAGTCAGTCAGTCAGTCAGGCAGTCAGTCAGTCAGTCGGACAGTCCTGTGCAGTCAGTTAGTCACTAAAGCAGTCAGTCAGTCACTCAGTCAGTCAGTTAGTCCTTCAGCCAGTCAGTCAAGCAGTCAGTCATTTAGTCTCAGTCAGTCAGTCATTCAGTCAGTCAGGCAGTCAGTCAGTCTCAGTCGGTCAGTCCTGTGCAGTCAGTCCAGTCCAGTCTCAATCAGTCAGTCAGTCAGTCTCGGTCAGTCAGTCAGTCAGTCATTCAGTCAGTCAGGCAGTCAGTCAGTCGGTCAGCCTTATTCAGTCAGTCTGTCAGTCAGTCAGTCAGTCAGCCTTATTCAGTCAGTCTGTCAGTCATCCTTATTCAGTCAGTCTGTCAGTCAGTCAGTCGGTCAGTCCTGTCCAGTCAGTTAGTCAGTCAAGCAGTCAGTCAGTCAGTGTCAGTCAGTCATTTAGTCATTCAGTCAGTCAGTGAAATAGCCAGTCAGAGAGTCAAGCAGTCAGTCAGTCAGTCTCAGTCAGTCAGTTAGTCAGTCAGTCAGTCAGTCAGTCCAGTCTCAGTCAGTCAGGCAGTTAGTCAGTCAGTCTCGGTCAGTCAGTGAGTCAGTCAGTCAGTATCAGTCAGTCAGTGAGTCAGTCTGTCAGTCAGGCAGTATCAGTCAGGCAGTAAGACTCCGCTCGATAGAACTCCGATAGCCTAATGGCTAGACCGCTGGTCTTCCAAGCGAGTGGCCTGGGTTCGAGTCCCAGCCGGAGCGAATATCTTCAATGTATATATTTCTTTTCTAATTTGAAAATTCTTTTTTTTTCAATTTCTTTCCTTTGCAATTATTGATTATTTATGTAGGGAAGAAAATTCTGAGTCAGTTTAATTTTTCGACACGAAGATTTCAAAGTGTTTAAATAAACAATTACCAAGGTGCATTTTTTGTTTTTATTATATTTAAAACTCCCACCGACAGAGCTCCCATAGACTAATGGCTAGAGTGTTAGGCTTCCAAGCGAGTGGCCCTGGGTTCGAGTCCCAGCCTGAACGAAAATCTTCAATGTATACTTTTAGTTTCTAATTTGAAATTTCTTCTTTTTTTTTAATTTTTCTCTTTTGCGAATATTGATTATTTATGTAGGGAGAAAAATTCTGAGTCAGTTTAATTATTCGACCTGTAAATTTCAAAGTGTTTGAATCAATAATTACCAAGGTGCATTTTTTGTTTTTATTATATTTAAGACTTCCATCGACAGAGCTCCGATAGCCTAATGGCTAGACCGTTGGGTTCCACGCGCGTGGTACTGGGTTCGAGTCCCGGCCGGAAAGGAAATCTTAAATGCAAATATTTTTTTCTAATTTTATAATTTTTTTTTTTTATTTTTCCCTTTTGCGAAGTCAGTCAGTCAGTCTGACAGTCAATCAGTCAAGCACTCAGTCATTCAGTCTCAGTCAGTCAGTCCAGTCAGTCAGTCACTCAGTCAGTCAGTTAGTCCTTCAGCCAGTCAGTCAAGCAGTCAGTCATTTAGTCTCAGTCAGTCAGTCATTCAGTCAGTCAGTCAGTCAGGCAGTCAGTCAGTCAGTCAGTTGGTCAGTCCTGTGCAGTCAGTTAGTCACTAAAGCAGTCAGTCAGTCTCAGTCAGTCAGTCAGTCAGTCAGTCCAGTCCAGTCTCAGTCAGTCAGTCAGTCAGTCTCGGTCAGACAGTCATTCAGTCAGTCAGTCAGTCAGGCAGTCAGTCAGTCGGTCAGCCTTATTCAGTCAGTCTGTCAGTCAGTCAGTCAGTCAGCCTTATTCAGTCAGTCTGTCAATCATCCTTATTCAGTCAGCCTGTCAGTCAGTCAGTCGGTCAGTCCTGTCCAGTCAGTTAGTCAGTCAAGCAGTCAGTCAGGTAGTTAAGCAGTCAGTCAGTCAGTGTCAGTCAGTCATTTAGTCATTCAGTCAGTCAGTGAAATAGCCAGTCAGAGAGTCAAGCAGTCAGTCAGTCAGTCTCAGTCAGTCAGTTAGTCAGTCAGTCAGTCAGCCAGTCCAGTCTCAGTCAGTCAGGCAGTTAGTCAGTCAGTCTCGGTCAGTCAGTGAGTCAGTCAGTCAGTATCAGTCAGTCAGTGAGTCAGTCTGTCAGTCAGGCAGTATCAGTCAGGCAGTAAGACTCCGCTCGACAGAACTCCGATAGCCTAATGGCTAGACCGCTGGTCTTCCAAGCGAGTGGCCTGCGTTCGAGTCCCAGCCGGAGCGAATATCTTCAATGTATCTATTTCTTTTCTAATTTGAAAATTCTTCTTTTTTTCAATTTCTTTCCTTTGCAATTATTGATTATTTATGTAGGGAAGAAAATTCTGAGTCAGTTTAATTTTTCGACACGAAGATTTCGAAGTGTTTAAATAAACAATTACCAAGGTGCATTTTTTGTTTATATTATATTTAAAACTCCCACCGACAGAGCTCCCATAGACTAATGGCTAGAGTGTTAGGCTTCCAAGCGAGTGGCCCTGGGTTCGAGTCCCAGCCTGAACGAAAATCTTCAATGTATACTTTTAGTTTCTAATTTGAAATTTCTTCTTCTTTTTTTTTTAATTTTTCTCTTTTGCGAATATTGATTATTTATGTAGGGAGAAAAATTCTGAGTCAGTTTAATTATTCGACCTGTAAATTTCAAAGTGTTTGAATCAATAATTACCAAGGTGCATTTTTTGTTTTTATTATATTTAAGACTTCCATCGACAGAGCTCCGATAGCCTAATGGCTAGACCGTTGGGTTCCTAGCGCGTGGTACTGGGTTCGAGTCCCGGCCGGAAAGGAAATTTTAAATGCAAATATTTTTTTCTAATTTTATAATTCTTTTTTTTTTATTTTTCCCTTTTGCGAAGTCAGTCAGTCAGTCTGACAGTCAATCAGTCAAGCACTCAGTCATTCAGTCTCAGTCAGTCAGTCCAGTCAGTCAGTCACTCAGTCAGTCAGTTAGTCCTTCAGCCAGTCAGTCAAGCAGTCAGTCATTTAGTCTCAGTCAGTCAGTCATTCAGTCAGTCAGTCAGTCAGGCAGTCAGTCAGTCAGTCAGTCGGTCAGTCCTGTGCAGTCAGTTAGTCACTAAAGCAGTCAGTCAGTCTCAGTCAGTCAGTCAGTCAGTCAGTCCAGTCCAGTCTCAGTCAGTCAGTCAGTCAGTCTCGGTCAGTCAGTCAGTCAGTCATTCAGTCAGTCAGTCAGTCAGGCAGTCAGTCAGTCGGTCAGCCTTATTCAGTCAGTCTGTCAGTCAGTCAGTCAGTCAGCCTTATTCAGTCAGTCTGTCAGTCATCCTTATTCAGTCAGTCTGTCAGTCAGTCAGTCGGTCAGTCCTGTCCAGTCAGTTAGTCAGTCAAGCAGTCAGTCAGGTAGTCAAGCAGTCAGTCAGTCAGTGTCAGTCAGTCATTTAGTCATTCAGTCAGTCAGTGAAATAGCCAGTCAGAGAGTCAAGCAATCAGTCAGTCAGTCTCAGTCAGTCAGTTAGTCAGTCAGTCAGTCAGTCAGTCAGTCAGTCCAGTCTCAGTCAGTCAGGCAATTAGTCAGTCAGTCTCGGTCAGTCAGTGAGTCAGTCAGTCAGTATCAGTCAGTCAGTGAGTCAGTCTGTCAGTCAGGCAGTATCAGGCAGGCAGTAAGACTCCGCTCGATAGAACTCCGATAGCCTAATGGCTAGACCGCTGGTCTTCCAAGCGAGTGGCCTGGGTTCGAGTCCCAGCCGGAGCGAATATCTTCAATGTATATATTTCTTTTCTAATTTGAAAATTCTTTTTTTTTCAATTTCTTTCCTTTGCAATTATTGATTATTTATGTAGGGAAGAAAATTCTGAGTCAGTTTAATTTTTCGACACGAAGATTTCAAAGTGTTTAAATAAACAATTACCAAGGTGCATTTTTTGTTTTTATTATATTTAAAACTCCCACCGACAGAGCTCCCATAGACTAATGGCTAGAGTGTTAGGCTTCCAAGCGAGTGGCCCTGGGTTCGAGTCCCAGCCTGAACGAAAATCTTCAATGTATACTTTTAGTTTCTAATTTGAAATTTCTTCTTTTTTTTAATTTTTCTCTTTTGCGAATATTGATTATTTATGTAGGGAGAAAAATTCTGAGTCAGTTTAATTATTCGACCTGTAAATTTCAAAGTGTTTGAATCAATAATTACCAAGGTGCATTTTTTGTTTTTATTAAATTTAAGACTTCCATCGACAGAGCTCCGATAGCCTAATGGCTAGACCGTTGGGTTCCTAGCGCGTGGTACTGGGTTCGAGTGCCGGCCGGAAAGGAAATCTTAAATGCAAATATTTTTTTCTAATTTTATAATTCTTTTTTTTTTATTTTTCCCTTTTGCGAAGTCATTCAGTCAGTCTGACAGTCAAGCACTCAGTCATTCAGTCTCAGTCTGTCAGTCCAGTCAGTCAGTCACTCCGTCAGTCAGTTAGTCCTTCAGCCAGTCAGTCAAGCAGTCAGTCATTTAGTCTCAGTCAGTCAGTCATTCAGTCAGTCAGTCAGTCAGGCAGTCAGTCAGTCAGTCGGTCAGTCCTGTGCAGTCAGTTAGTCACTAAAGCAGTCAGTCAGTCTCAGTCAGTCAGTCAGTCAGTCAGTCCAGTCCAGTCTCAGTCAGTCAGTCAGTCAGTCTCGGTCAGTCAGTCAGTCAGTCATTCAGTCAGTCAGTCAGGCAGGCAGTCAGTCAGTCGGTCAGCCTTATTCAGTCAGTCTGTCAGTCATCCTTATTCAGTCAGTCTGTCAGTCAGTCAGTCGCTCAGTCCTGTCCAGTCAGTTAGTCAGTCAAGCAGTCAGTCAGGTAGTCAAGCAGTCAGTCAATCAGTGTCAGTCAGTCATTTAGTCATTCAGTCAGTCAGTGAAATAGCCAGTCAGAGAGTCAAGCAGTCAGTCAGTCAGTCTCAGTCAGTCAGTTAGTCAGTCAGTCAGTCAGTCAGTCCAGTCTCAGTCAGTCAGGCAGTTAGTCAGTCAGTCTCGGTCAGTCAGTGAGTCAGTCAGTCAGTATCAGTCAGTCAGTGAGTCAGTCTGTCAGTCAGTCAGTATCAGTCAGGCAGTAAGACTCCGCTCGATAGAACTCCGATAGCCTAATGGTTAGACCGCTCTTCTTCCAAGCGAGTGGCCTGGGTTCGAGTCCCAGCCGGAGCGAATATCTTCAATGTATATATTTCTTTTCTAATTTGAAAATTCTTTTTTTTTTCAATTTCTTTCCTTTGCAATTATTGATTATTTATGTAGGGAAGAAAATTCTGAGTCAGTTTAATTTTTCGACACGAAGATTTCGAAGTGTTTAAATAAACAATTACCAAGGTGCATTTTTTGTTTTTATTATATTTAAAACTCCCACCGACAGAGCTCCCATAGACTAATGGCTAGAGTGTTAGGCTTCCAAGCGAGTGGCCCTGGGTTCGAGTCCCAGCCTGAACGAAAATCTTCAATGTATACTTTAGTTTCTAATTTGAAATTTCTTCTTCTTTTTTTTTTAATTTTTCTCTTTTGCGAATATTGATTATTTATGTAGGGAGAAAAATTCTGAGTCAGTTTAATTATTCGACCTGTAAATTTCAAAGTGTTTGAATCAATAATTACCAAGGTGCATTTTTTGTTTTTATTATATTTAAGACTTCCATCGACAGAGCTCCGATAGCCTAATGGCTAGACTGTTGGGTTCCTAGCGCGTGGTACTGGGTTCGAGTCCCGGCCGGAAAGGAAATCTTAAATGCAAATATTTTTTTCTAATTTTATAATTCTTTTTTTTTTATTTTTCCCTTTTGCGAAGTCAGTCAGTCAGTCTGACAGTCAATCAGTCAAGCACTCAGTCATTCAGTCTCAGTCAGTCAGTCCAGTCAGTCAGTCACTCAGTCAGTCAGTTAGTCCTTCAGCCAGTCAGTCAAGCAGTCAGTCATTTAGTCTCAGTCAGTCAGTCATTCAGTCAGTCAGTCAGTCAGGCAGTCAGTCAGTCAGTCAGTCGGTCAGTCCTGTGCAGTCAGTTAGTCACTAAAGCAGTCAGTCAGTCTCAGTCAGTCAGTCAGTCAGTCAGTCCAGTCCAGTCTCAGTCAGTCAGTCAGTCAGTCTCGGTCAGTCAGTCAGTCAGTCATTCAGTCAGTCAGTCAGTCAGGCAGTCAGTCAGTCGGTCAGCCTTATTCAGTCAGTCTGTCAGTCAGTCAGTCAGTCAGCCTTATTCAGTCAGTCTGTCAGTCATCCTTATTCAGTCAGTCTGTCAGTCAGTCAGTCGGTCAGTCCTGTCCAGTCAGTTAGTCAGTCAAGCAGTCAGTCAGGTAGTCAAGCAGTCAGTCAGTCAGTGTCAGTCAGTCATTTAGTCATTCAGTCAGTCAGTGAAATAGCCAGTCAGAGAGTCAAGCAGTCAGTCAGTCAGTCTCAGTCAGTCAGTTAGTCAGTCAGTCAGTCAGTCAGTCAGTCAGTCCAGTCTCAGTCAGTCAGGCAGTTAGTCAGTCAGTCTCGGTCAGTCAGTGAGTCAGTCAGTCAGTATCAGTCAGTCAGTGAGTCAGTCTGTCAGTCAGGCAGTATCAGGCAGGCAGTAAGACTCCGCTCGATAGAACTCCGATAGCCTAATGGCTAGACCGCTGGTCTTCCAAGCGAGTGGCCTGGGTTCGAGTCCCAGCCGGAGCGAATATCTTCAATGTATATATTTCTTTTCTAATTTGAAAATTCTTTTTTTTTCAATTTCTTTCCTTTGCAATTATTGATTATTTATGTAGGGAAGAAAATTCTGAGTCAGTTTAATTTTTCGACACGAAGATTTCAAAGTGTTTAAATAAACAATTACCAAGGTGCATTTTTTGTTTTTATTATATTTAAAACTCCCACCGACAGAGCTCCCATAGACTAATGGCTAGAGTGTTAGGCTTCCAAGCGAGTGGCCCTGGGTTCGAGTCCCAGCCTGAACGAAAATCTTCAATGTATACTTTTAGTTTCTAATTTGAAATTTCTTCTTTTTTTTAATTTTTCTCTTTTGCGAATATTGATTATTTATGTAGGGAGAAAAATTCTGAGTCAGTTTAATTATTCGACCTGTAAATTTCAAAGTGTTTGAATCAATAATTACCAAGGTGCATTTTTTGTTTTTATTATATTTAAGACTTCCATCGACAGAGCTCCGATAGCCTAATGGCTAGACCGTTGGGTTCCTAGCGCGTGGTACTGGGTTCGAGTGCCGGCCGGAAAGGAAATCTTAAATGCAAATATTTTTTTCTAATTTTATAATTCTTTTTTTTTTATTTTTCCCTTTTGCGAAGTCATTCAGTCAGTCTGACAGTCAAGCACTCAGTCATTCAGTCTCAGTCAGTCAGTCCAGTCAGTCAGTCACTCCGTCAGTCAGTTAGTCCTTCAGCCAGTCAGTCAAGCAGTCAGTCATTTAGTCTCAGTCAGTCAGTCATTCAGTCAGTCAGTCAGTCAGTCAGTCGGTCAGTCCTGTGCAGTCAGTTAGTCACTAAAGCAGTCAGTCAGTCTCAGTCAGTCAGTCAGTCAGTCAGTCCAGTCCAGTCTCAGTCAGTCAGTCAGTCAGTCTCGGTCAGTCAGTCAGTCAGTCATTCAGTCAGTCAGTCAGTCAGTCAGGCAGTCAGTCAGTCGGTCAGCCTTATTCAGTCAGTCTGTCAGTCATCCTTATTCAGTCAGTCTGTCAGTCAGTCAGTCGCTCAGTCCTGTCCAGTCAGTTAGTCAGTCAAGCAGTCAGTCAGGTAGTCAAGCAGTCAGTCAATCAGTGTCAGTCAGTCATTTAGTCATTCAGTCAGTCAGTGAAATAGCCAGTCAGAGAGTCAAGCAGTCAGTCAGTCAGTCTCAGTCAGTCAGTTAGTCAGTCAGTCAGTCAGTCAGTCCAGTCTCAGTCAGTCAGGCAGTTAGTCAGTCAGTCTCGGTCAGTCAGTGAGTCAGTCAGTCAGTATCAGTCAGTCAGTGAGTCAGTCTGTCAGTCAGGCAGTATCAGTCAGGCAGTAAGACTCCGCTCGATAGAACTCCGATAGCCTAATGGTTAGACCGCTCTTCTTCCAAGCGAGTGGCCTGGGTTCGAGTCCCAGCCGGAGCGAATATCTTCAATGTATATATTTCTTTTCTAATTTGAAAATTCTTTTTTTTTTCAATTTCTTTCCTTTGCAATTATTGATTATTTATGTAGGGAAGAAAATTCTGAGTCAGTTTAATTTTTCGACACGAAGATTTCGAAGTGTTTAAATAAACAATTACCAAGGTGCATTTTTTGTTTTTATTATATTTAAAACTCCCACCGACAGAGCTCCCATAGACTAATGGCTAGAGTGTTAGGCTTCCAAGCGAGTGGCCCTGGGTTCGAGTCCCAGCCTGAACGAAAATCTTCAATGTATACTTTAGTTTCTAATTTGAAATTTCTTCTTTTTTTTTTAATTTTTCTCTTTTGCGAATATTGATTATTTATGTAGGGAGAAAAATTCTGAGTCAGTTTAATTATTCGACCTGTAAATTTCAAAGTGTTTGAATCAATAATTACCAAGGTGCATTTTTTGTTTTTATTATATTTAAGACTTCCATCGACAGAGCTCCGATAGCCTAATGGCTAGACCGTTGGGTTCCTAGCGCGTGGTACTGGGTTCGAGTCCCGGCCGGAAAGGAAATCTTAAATGCAAATATTTTTTTCTAATTTTATAATTCTTTTTTTTTATTTTTCCCTTTTGCGAAGTCAGTCAGTCAGTCTGACAGTCAATCAGTCAAGCACTCAGTCATTCAGTCTCAGTCAGTCAGTCCAGTCAGTCAGTCACTCAGTCAGTCAGTTAGTCCTTCAGCCAGTCAGTCAAGCAGTCAGTCATTTAGTCTCAGTCAGCCAGTCATTCAGTCAGTCAGTCAGTCAGGCAGTCAGTCAGTCAGTCAGTCGGTCAGTCCTGTGCAGTCAGTTAGTCACTAAAGCAGTCAGTCAGTCTCAGTCAGTCAGTCAGTCAGTCAGTCCAGTCCAGTCTCAGTCAGTCAGTCAGTCAGTCTCGGTCAGTCAGTCAGTCAGTCATTCAGTCAGTCAGTCAGTCAGGCAGTCAGTCAGTCGGTCAGCCTTATTCAGTCAGTCTGTCAGTCAGTCAGTCAGCCTTATTCAGTCAGTCTGTCAGTCATCCTTATTCAGTCAGTCTGTCAGTCAGTCAGTCGGTCAGTCCTGTCCAGTCAGTTAGTCAGTCAAGCAGTCAGTCAGTCAGTGTCAGTCAGTCATTTAGTCATTCAGTCAGTCAGTGAAATAGCCAGTCAGAGAGTCAAGCAGTCAGTCAGTCAGTCTCAGTCAGTCAGTTAGTCAGTCAGTCAGTCAGTCAGTCAGTCAGTCAGTCCAGTCTCAGTCAGTCAGGCAGTTAGTCAGTCAGTCTCGGTCAGTCAGTGAGTCAGTCAGTCAGTATCAGTCAGTCAGTGAGTCAGTCTGTCAGTCAGGCAGTATCAGTCAGGCAGTAAGACTCCGCTCGATAGAACTCCGATAGCCTAATGGCTAGACCGCTGGTCTTCCAAGCGAGTGGCCTGGGTTTGAGTCCCAGCCGGAGCGAATATCTTCAATGTATATATTTCTTTTCTAATTTGAAAATTCTTTTTTTTTTCAATTTCTTTCCTTTGCAATTATTGATTATTTATGTAGGGAAGAAAATTCTGAGTCAGTTTAATTTTTCGACACGAAGATTTCAAAGTGTTTAAATAAACAATTACCAAGGTGCATTTTTTGTTTTTATTATATTTAAAACTCCCACCGACAGAGCTCCCATAGACTAATGGCTAGAGTGTTAGGCTTCCAAGCGAGTGGCCCTGGGTTCGAGTCCCAGCCTGAACGAAAATCTTCAATGTATACTTTTAGTTTCTAATTTGAAATTTCTTCTTCTTTTTTTTTTAATTTTTCTCTTTTGCGAATATTGATTATTTATGTAGGGAGAAAAATTCTGAGTCAGTTTAATTATTCGACCTGTAAATTTCAAAGTGTTTGAATCAATAATTACCAAGGTGCATTTTTTGTTTTTATTATATTTAAGACTTCCATCGACAGAGCTCCGATAGCCTAATGGCTAGACTGTTGGGTTCCTAGCGCGTGGTACTGGGTTCGAGTCCCGGCCGGAAAGGAAATCTTAAATGCAAATATTTTTTTCTAATTTTATAATTCTTTTTTTTTTATTTTTCCCTTTTGCGAAGTCAGTCAGTCAGTCTGACAGTCAGTCAGTCAGTCAGTCGGTCAGTCCTGTGCAGTCAGTTAGTCACTAAAGCAGTTAGTCAGTCAGTCAGTCCAGTCCAGTCTCAGTCAGTCAGTCAGTCAGTCTCGGTCAGTCATTCAGTCAGTCATTCAGTCAGTCAGGCAGTCAGTCAGTCGGTCAGCCTTATTCAGTCAGTCTGTCAGTCAGTCAGTCAGTCAGCCTTATTCAGTCAGTCTGTCAGTCATCCTTATTCAGTCAGTCTGTCAGTCAGTCAGTCGGTCAGTCCTGTCCAGTCAGTTAGTCAGTCAAGCAGTCAGTCAGGTAGTCAAGCAGTCGGTCAGTCAGTGTCAGTCAGTCATTTAGTCATTCAGTCAGTCAGTGAAATAGCCAGTCAGAGAGTCAAGCAGTCAGTCAGTCAGTCTCAGTCAGTCAGTCTCAGTCAGTCAGTTAGTCAGTCAGTCAGTCAGTCAGTCAGTCAGTCCAGTCTCAGTCAGTCAGGCAGTTAGTCAGTCAGTCTCGGTCAGTCAGTGAGTCAATCAGTCAGTATCAGTCCTTCAGTGAGTCAGTCTGTCAGTCAGGCAGTATCAGTCAGGCAGTAAGACTCCGCTCGACAGAACTCCGATAGCCTAATGGCTAGACCGCTGGTCTTCCAAGCAAGTGGCCTGGGTTCGAGTCCCAGCCGGAGCGAATGTCTTCAATGTATATATTTCTTTTCTAATTTGAAAATTCTTTTTTTTTTTCAATTTCTTTCCTTTGCAATTATTGATTATTTATGTAGGGAAGAAAATTCTGAGTCAGTTTAATTTTTCGACACGAAGATTTCAAAGTGTTTAAATAAACAATTACCAAGGTGCATTTTTTGTTTTTATTATATTTAAAACTCCCACCGGCAGAGCTCCCATAGACTAATGGCTAGAGTGTTAGGCTTCCAAGCGAGTGGCCCTGGGTTCGAGTCCCAGCCTGAACGAAAATCTTCAATGTATACTTTTAGTTTCTAATTTGAAATTTCTTCTTCTTTTTTTTTAATTTTTCTCTTTTGCGAATATTGATTATTTATGTAGGGAGAAAAATTCTGAGTCAGTTTAATTATTCGACCTGTAAATTTCAAAGTGTTTGAATCAATAATTACCAAGGAGCATTTTTTGTTTTTATTATATTTAAGACTTCCATCGACAGAGCTACGATAGCCTAATGGCTAGACCGTTGGGTTCCTAGCGCGTGGTACTGGGTTCGAGTGCCGGCCGGAAAGGAAATCTTAAATGCAAATATTTTTTTCTAATTTTATAATTCTTTTTTTTTATTTTTCCCTTTTGCGAAGTCATTCAGTCAGTCTGACAGTCAATCAGTCAAGCACTCAGTCATTCAGTCTCAGTCAGTCAGTCCAGTCAGTCAGTCACTCAGTCAGTCAGTTAGTCCTTCAGCCAGTCAGTCAAGCAGTCAGTCATTTAGTCTCAGTCAGTCAGTCATTCAGTCAGTCAGTCAGTCAGGCAGTCAGTCAGTCAGTCGGTCAGTCCTGTGCAGTCAGTTAGTCACTAAAGCAGTCAGTCAGTCTCAGTCAGTCAGTCAGTCAGTCTCAGTCAGTCAGTCAGTCAGTCAGTCCAGTCCAGTCTCAGTCAGTCAGTCAGTCAGTCTCGGTCAGTCAGTCAGTCAGTCATTCAGTCAGTCAGTCAGTCAGTCAGGCAGTCAGTCAGTCGGTCAGCCTTATTCAGTCAGTCTGTCAGTCAGTCAGTCAGTCAGCCTTATTCAGTCAGTCTGTCAGTCATCCTTATTCAGTCAGTCTGTCAGTCAGTCAGTCGGTCAGTCCTGTCCAGTCAGTTAGTCAGTCAAGCAGTCAGTCAGGTAGTCAAGCAGTCAGTCAATCAGTGTCAGTCAGTCATTTAGTCATTCAGTCAGTCAGTGAAATAGCCAGTCAGAGAGTCAAGCAGTCAGTCAGTCAGTCTCAGTCAGTCAGTTAGTCAGTCAGTCAGTCAGTCAGTCCAGTCTCAGTCAGTCAGGCAGTTAGTCAGTCAGTCTCGGTCAGTCAGTGAGTCAGTCAGTCAGTATCAGTCAGTCAGTGAGTCAGTCTGTCAGTCAGGCAGTATCAGTCAGGCAGTAAGACTCCGCTCGATAGAACTCCGATAGCCTAATGGCTAGACCGCTGGTCTTCCAAGCGAGTGGCCTGGGTTCGAGTCCCAGCCGGAGCGAATATCTTCAATGTATATATTTCTTTTCTAATTTGAAAATTCTTTTTTTTTTCAATTTCTTTCCTTTGCAATTATTGATTATTTATGTAGGGAAGAAAATTCTGAGTCAGTTTAATTTTTCGACACGAAGATTTCAAAGTGTTTAAATAAACAATTACCAAGGTGCATTTTTTGTTTTTATCATATTTAAAACTCCCACCGACAGAGCTCCCATAGACTAATGGCTAGAGTGTTAGGCTTCCAAGCGAGTGGCCCTGGGTTCGAGTCCCAGCCTGAACGAAAATCTTCAATGTATACTTTTAGTTTCTAATTTGAAATTTCTTCTTCTTTTTTTTTTAATTTTTCTCTTTTGCGAATATTAATTATTTATGTAGGGAGAAAAATTCTGAGTCAGTTTAATTATTCGACCTGTAAATTTCAAAGTGTTTGAATCAATAATTACCAAGGTGCATTTTTTGTTTTTATTATATTTAAGACTTCCATCGACAGAGCTCCGATAGCCTAATGGCTAGACCGTTGGGTTCCTAGCGCGTGGTACTGGGTTCGGGTCCCGGCCGGAAAGGAAATCTTAAATGCAAATATTTTTTTCTAATTTTATAATTCTTTTTTTTTTTATTTTTCCCTTTTGCGAAGTCAGTCAGTCAGTCTGACAGTCAATCAGTCAAGCACTCAGTCATTCAGTCTCAGTCAGTCAGTCCAGTCAGTCAGTCACTCAGTCAGTCAGTTAGTCCTTCAGCCAGTCAGTCAAGCAGTCAGTCATTTAGTCTCAGTCAGTCAGTCATTCAGTCAGTCAGTCAGTCAGGCAGTCAGTCAGTCAGTCAGTCCTGTGCAGTCAGTTAGTCACTAAAGCAGTCAGTCAGTCTCAGTCAGTCAGTCAGTCAGTCAGTCCAGTCCAGTCTCAGTCAGTCAGTCAGTCAGTCTCGGTCAGTCAGTCAGTCAGTCATTCAGTCAGTCAGTCAGTCAGGCAGTCAGTCAGTCGGTCAGCCTTATTCAGTCAGTCTGTCAGTCAGTCAGTCAGTCAGCCTTATTCAGTCAGTCTGTCAGTCATCCTTATTCAGTCAGTCTGTCAGTCAGTCAGTCGGTCAGTCCTGTCCAGTCAGTTAGTCAGTCAAGCAGTCAGTCAGTCAGTGTCAGTCAGTCATTTAGTCATTCAGTCAGTCAGTGAAATAGCCAGTCAGAGAGTCAAGCAGTCAGTCAGTCAGTCTCAGTCAGTCAGTTAGTCAGTCAGTCAGTCAGTCAGTCAGTCAGTCCAGTCTCAGTCAGTCAGGCAGTTAGTCAGTCAGTCTCGGTCAGTCAGTGAGTCAGTCAGTCAGTATCAGTCAGTCAGTGAGTCAGTCTGTCAGTCAGGCAGTATCAGTCAGGCAGTAAGACTCCGCTCGATAGAACTCCGATAGCCTAATGGCTAGACCGCTGGTCTTCCAAGCGAGTGGCCTGGGTTCGAGTCCCAGCCGGAGCGAATATCTTCAATGTATATATTTCTTTTCTAATTTGAAAATTCTTTTTTTTTTCAATTTCTTTCCTTTGCAATTATTGATTATTTATGTAGGGAAGAAAATTCTGAGTCAGTTTAATTTTTCGACACGAAGATTTCAAAGTGTTTAAATAAACAATTACCAAGGTGCATTTTTTGTTTTTATTATATTTAAAACTCCCACCGACAGAGCTCCCATAGACTAATGGCTAGAGTGTTAGGCTTCCAAGCGAGTGGCCCTGGGTTCGAGTCCCAGCCTGAACGAAAATCTTCAATGTATACTTTTAGTTTCTAATTTGAAATTTCTTCTTCTTTTTTTTTTAAATTTTTCTCTTTTGCGAATATTGATTATTTATGTAGGGAGAAAAATTCTGTGTCAGTTTAATTATTCGACCTGTAAATTTCAAAGTGTTTGAATCAATAATTACCAAGGTGCATTTTTTGTTTTTATTATATTTAAGACTTCCATCGACAGAGCTCCGATAGCCTAATGGCTAGACCGTTGGGTTCCTAGCGCGTGGTACTGGGTTCGAGTGCCGGCCGGAAAGGAAATCTTAAATGCAAATATTTTTTTCTAATTTTATAATTCTTTTTTTTTTATTTTTCCCTTTTGCGAAGTCATTCAGTCAGTCTGACAGTCAAGCACTCAGTCATTCAGTCTCAGTCAGTCAGTCCAGTCAGTCAGTCACTCCGTCAGTCAGTTAGTCCTTCAGCCAGTCAGTCAAGCAGTCAGTCATTTAGTCTCAGTCAGTCAGTCATTCAGTCAGTCAGTCAGTCAGGCAGTCAGTCAGTCAGTCGGTCAGTCCTGTGCAGTCAGTTAGTCACTAAAGCAGTCAGTCAGTCTCAGTCAGTCAGTCAGTCAGTCAGTCCAGTCCAGTCCAGTCTCAGTCAGTCAGTCAGTCAGTCTCGGTCAGTCAGTCAGTCAGTCATTCAGTCAGTCAGTCAGTCAGTCAGGCAGTCAGTCAGTCGGTCAGCCTTATTCAGTCAGTCTGTCAGTCATCATTATTCAGTCAGTCTGTCAGTCAGTCAGTCGCTCAGTCCTGTCCAGTCAGTTAGTCAGTCAAGCAGTCAGTCAGGTAGTCAAGCAGTCAGTCAATCAGTGTCAGTCAGTCATTTAGTCATTCAGTCAGTCAGTGAAATAGCCAGTCAGAGAGTCAAGCAGTCAGTCAGTCAGTCTCAGTCAGTCAGTTAGTCAGTCAGTCAGTCAGTCAGTCCAGTCTCAGTCAGTCAGGCAGTTAGTCAGTCAGTCTCGGTCAGTCAGTGAGTCAGTCAGTCAGTATCAGTCAGTCAGTGAGTCAGTCTGTCAGTCAGGCAGTATCAGTCAGGCAGTAAGACTCCGCTCGATAGAACTCCGATAGCCTAATGGTTAGACCGCTCTTCTTCCAAGCGAGTGGCCTGGGTTCGAGTCCCAGCCGGAGCGAATATCTTCAATGTATATATTTCTTTTCTAATTTGAAAATTCTTTTTTTTTTTAATTTCTTTCCTTTGCAATTATTGATTATTTATGTAGGGAAGAAAATTCTGAGTCAGTTTAATTTTTCGACACGAAGATTTCGAAGTGTTTAAATAAACAATTACCAAGGTGCATTTTTTGTTTTTATTATATTTAAAACTCCCACCGACAGAGCTCCCATAGACTAATGGCTAGAGTGATAGGCTTCCAAGCGAGTGGCCCTGGGTTCGAGTCCCAGCCTGAACGAAAATCTTCAATGTATACTTTAGTTTCTAATTTGAAATTTCTTCTTCTTTTTTTTTTAATTTTTCTCTTTTGCGAATATTGATTATTTATGTAGGGAGAAAAATTCTGAGTCAGTTTAATTATTCGACCTGTAAATTTCAAAGTGTTTGAATCAATAATTACCAAGGTGCATTTTTTGTTTTTATTATATTTAAGACTTCCATCGACAGAGCTCCGATAGCCTAATGGCTAGACCGTTGGGTTCCTAGCGCGTGGTACTGGGTTCGAGTCCCGGCCGGAAAGGAAATCTTAAATGCAAATATTTTTTTCTAATTTTATAATTCTTTTTTTTTATTTTTCCCTTTTGCGAAGTCAGTCAGTCAGTCTGACAGTCAATCAGTCAAGCACTCTGTCATTCAGTCTCAGTCAGTCAGTCCAGTCAGTCAGTCACTCAGTCAGTCAGTTAGTCCTTCAGCCAGTCAGTCAAGCAGTCAGTCATTTAGTCTCAGTCAGTCAGTCATTCAGTCAGTCAGTCAGTCAGGCAGTCAGTCAGTCAGTCGGTCAGTCCTGTGCAGTCAGTTAGTCACTAAAGCAGTCAGTCAGTCTCAGTCAGTCAGTCAGTCAGTCAGTCCAGTCCAGTCCAGTCTCAGTCAGTCAGTCAGTCAGTCTCGGTCAGTCAGTCAGTCAGTCATTCAGTCAGTCAGTCAGTCAGTCAGGCAGTCAGTCAGTCGGTCAGCCTTATTCAGTCAGTCTTTCAGTCATCCTTATTCAGTCAGTCTGTCAGTCAGTCAGTCGCTCAGTCCTGTCCAGTCAGTTAGTCAGTCAAGCAGTCAGTCAGGTAGTCAAGCAGTCAGTCAATCAGTGTCAGTCAGTCATTTAGTCATTCAGTCAGTCAGTGAAATAGCCAGTCAGAGAGTCAAGCAGTCAGTCAGTCAGTCTCAGTCAGTCAGTTAGTCAGTCAGTCAGTCAGTCAGTCCAGTCTCAGTCAGTCAGGCAGTTAGTCAGTCAGTCTCGGTCAGTCAGTGAGTCAGTCAGTCAGTATCAGTCAGTCAGTGAGTCAGTCTGTCAGTCAGGCAGTATCAGTCAGGCAGTAAGACTCCGCTCGATAGAACTCCGATAGCCTAATGGCTAGACCGCTGGTCTTCCAAGCGAGTGGCCTGGGTTCGAGTCCCAGCCGGAGCGAATATCTTCAATGTATATATTTCTTTTCTAATTTGAAAATTCTTTTTTTTTTCAATTTCTTTCCTTTGCAATTATTGATTATTTATGTAGGGAAGAAAATTCTGAGTCAGTTTAATTTTTCGACACGAAGATTTCAAAGTGTTTAAATAAACAATTACCAAGGTGCATTTTTTGTTTTTATCATATTTAAAACTCCCACCGACAGAGCTCCCATAGACTAATGGCTAGAGTGTTAGGCTTCCAAGCGAGTGGCCCTGGGTTCGAGTCCCAGCCTGAACGAAAATCTTCAATGTATACTTTAGTTTCTAATTTGAAATTTCTTCTTCTTTTTTTTTTAATTTTTCTCTTTTGCGAATATTGATTATTTATGTAGGGAGAAAAATTCTGAGTCAGTTTAATTATTCGACCTGTAAATTTCAAAGTGTTTGAATCAATAATTACCAAGGTGCATTTTTTGTTTTTATTATATTTAAGACTTCCATCGACAGAGCTCCGATAGCCTAATGGCTAGACCGTTGGGTTCCTAGCGCGTGGTACTGGGTTCGAGTGCCGGCCGGAAAGGAAATCTTAAATGCAAATATTTTTTTCTAATTTTATAATTCTTTTTTTTTTATTTTTCCCTTTTGCGAAGTCATTCAGTCAGTCTGACAGTCAAGCACTCAGTCATTCAGTCTCAGTCAGTCAGTCCAGTCAGTCAGTCACTCCGTCAGTCAGTTAGTCCTTCAGCCAGTCAGTCAAGCAGTCAGTCATTTAGTCTCAGTCAGTCAGTCATTCAGTCAGTCAGTCAGTCAGGCAGTCAGTCAGTCAGTCGGTCAGTCCTGTGCAGTCAGTTAGTCACTAAAGCAGTCAGTCAGTCTCAGTCAGTCAGTCAGTCAGTCAGTCCAGTCCAGTCCAGTCTCAGTCAGTCAGTCAGTCAGTCTCGGTCAGTCAGTCAGTCAGTCATTCAGTCAGTCAGTCAGTCAGTCAGGCAGTCAGTCAGTCGGTCAGCCTTATTCAGTCAGTCTGTCAGTCATCCTTATTCAGTCAGTCTGTCAGTCAGTCAGTCGCTCAGTCCTGTCCAGTCAGTTAGTCAGTCAAGCAGTCAGTCAGGTAGTCAAGCAGTCAGTCAATCAGTGTCAGTCAGTCATTTAGTCATTCAGTCAGTCAGTGAAATAGCCAGTCAGAGAGTCAAGCAGTCAGTCAGTCAGTCTCAGTCAGTCAGTTAGTCAGTCAGTCAGTCAGTCAGTCCAGTCTCAGTCAGTCAGGCAGTTAGTCAGTCAGTCTCGGTCAGTCAGTGAGTCAGTCAGTCAGTATCAGTCAGTCAGTGAGTCAGTCTGTCAGTCAGGCAGTATCAGTCAGGCAGTAAGACTCCGCTCGATAGAACTCCGATAGCCTAATGGTTAGACCGCTCTTCTTCCAAGCGAGTGGCCTGGGTTCGAGTCCCAGCCGGAGCGAATATCTTCAATGTATATATTTCTTTTCTAATTTGAAAATTCTTTTTTTTTTTTATTTCTTTCCTTTGCAATTATTGATTATTTATGTAGGGAAGAAAATTCTGAGTCAGTTTAATTTTTCGACACGAAGATTTCGAAGTGTTTAAATAAACAATTACCAAGGTGCATTTTTTGTTTTTATTATATTTAAAACTCCCACCGACAGAGCTCCCATAGACTAATGGCTAGAGTGTTAGGCTTCCAAGCGAGTGGCCCTGGGTTCGAGTCCCAGCCTGAACGAAAATCTTCAATGTATACTTTAGTTTCTAATTTGAAATTTCTTCTTCTTTTTTTTTTAATTTTTCTCTTTTGCGAATATTGATTATTTATGTAGGGAGAAAAATTCTGAGTCAGTTTAATTATTCGACCTGTAAATTTCAAAGTGTTTGAATCAATAATTACCAAGGTGCATTTTTTGTTTTTATTATATTTAAGACTTCCATCGACAGAGCTCCGATAGCCTAATGGCTAGACCGTTGGGTTCCTAGCGCGTGGTACTGGGTTCGAGTCCCGGCCGGAAAGGAAATCTTAAATGCAAATATTTTTTTCTAATTTTATAATTCTTTTTTTTTATTTTTCCCTTTTGCGAAGTCAGTCAGTCAGTCTGACAGTCAATCAGTCAAGCACTCAGTCATTCAGTCTCAGTCAGTCAGTCCAGTCAGTCAGTCACTCAGTCAGTCAGTTAGTCCTTCAGCCAGTCAGTCAAGCAGTCAGTCATTTAGTCTCAGTCAGTCAGTCATTCAGTCAGTCAGTCAGTCAGGCAGTCAGTCAGTCAGTCAGTCAGTCATTCAGTCAGTCAGTCAGTCAGGCAGTCAGTCAGTCAGTCGGTCAGTCCTGTGCAGTCAGTTAGTCACTAAAGCAGTCAGTCAGTCTCAGTCAGTCAGTCAGTCAGTCAGTCCAGTCCAGTCCAGTCTCAGTCAGTCAGTCAGTCAGTCTCGGTCAGTCAGTCAGTCAGTCATTCAGTCAGTCAGTCAGTCAGTCAGGCAGTCAGTCAGTCGGTCAGCCTTATTCAGTCAGTCTGTCAGTCATCCTTATTCAGTCAGTCTGTCAGTCAGTCAGTCGCTCAGTCCTGTCCAGTCAGTTAGTCAGTCAAGCAGTCAGTCAGGTAGTCAAGCAGTCAGTCAATCAGTGTCAGTCAGTCATTTAGTCATTCAGTCAGTCAGTGAAATAGCCAGTCAGAGAGTCAAGCAGTCAGTCAGTCAGTCTCAGTCAGTCAGTTAGTCAGTCAGTCAGTCAGTCAGTCCAGTCTCAGTCAGTCAGGCAGTTAGTCAGTCAGTCTCGGTCAGTCAGTGAGTCAGTCAGTCAGTATCAGTCAGTCAGTGAGTCAGTCTGTCAGTCAGGCAGTATCAGTCAGGCAGTAAGACTCCGCTCGATAGAACTCCGATAGCCTAATGGTTAGACCGCTCTTCTTCCAAGCGAGTGGCCTGGGTTCGAGTCCCAGCCGGAGCGAATATCTTCAATGTATATATTTCTTTTCTAATTTGAAAATTCTTTTTTTTTTTAATTTCTTTCCTTTGCAATTATTGATTATTTATGTAGGGAAGAAAATTCTGAGTCAGTTTAATTTTTCGACACGAAGATTTCGAAGTGTTTAAATAAACAATTACCAAGGTGCATTTTTTGTTTTTATTATATTTAAAACTCCCACCGACAGAGCTCCCATAGACTAATGGCTAGAGTGTTAGGCTTCCAAGCGAGTGGCCCTGGGTTCGAGTCCCAGCCTGAACGAAAATCTTCAATGTATACTTTAGTTTCTAATTTGAAATTTCTTCTTCTTTTTTTTTTAATTTTTCTCTTTTGCGAATATTGATTATTTATGTAGGGAGAAAAATTCTGAGTCAGTTTAATTATTCGACCTGTAAATTTCAAAGTGTTTGAATCAATAATTACCAAGGTGCATTTTTTGTTTTTATTATATTTAAGACTTCCATCGACAGAGCTCCGATAGCCTAATGGCTAGACCGTTGGGTTCCTAGCGCGTGGTACTGGGTTCGAGTCCCGGCCGGAAAGGAAATCTTAAATGCAAATATTTTTTTCTAATTTTATAATTCTTTTTTTTTATTTTTCCCTTTTGCGAAGTCAGTCAGTCAGTCTGACAGTCAATCAGTCAAGCACTCAGTCATTCAGTCTCAGTCAGTCAGTCCAGTCAGTCAGTCACTCAGTCAGTCAGTTAGTAATTCAGCCAGTCAGTCAAGCAGTCAGTCATTTAGTCTCAGTCAGTCAGTCATTCAGTCAGTCAGTCAGTCAGGCAGTCAGTCAGTCAGTCAGTCGGTCAGTCCTGTGCAGTCAGTTAGTCACTAAAGCAGTCAGTCAGTCTCAGTCAGTCAGTCAGTCAGTCAGTCCAGTCCAGTCTCAGTCAGTCAGTCAGTCAGTCTCGGTCAGTCAGTCAGTCAGTCATTCAGTCAGTCAGTCAGTCAGGCAGTCAGTCAGTCGGTCAGCCTTATTCAGTCAGTCTGTCAGTCAGTCAGTCAGTCAGCCTTATTCAGTCAGTCTGTCAGTCATCCTTATTCAGTCAGTCTGTCAGTCAGTCAGTCGGTCAGTCCTGTCCAGTCAGTTAGTCAGTCAAGCAGTCAGTCAGTCAGTGTCAGTCAGTCATTTAGTCATTCAGTCAGTCAGTGAAATAGCCAGTCAGAGAGTCAAGCAGTCAGTCAGTCAGTCTCAGTCAGTCAGTTAGTCAGTCAGTCAGTCAGTCAGTCAGTCAGTCCAGTCTCAGTCAGTCAGGCAGTTAGTCAGTCAGTCTCGGTCAGTCAGTGAGTCAGTCAGTCAGTATCAGTCAGTCAGTGAGTCAGTCTGTCAGTCAGGCAGTATCAGTCAGGCAGTAAGACTCCGCTCGATAGAACTCCGATAGCCTAATGGCTAGACCGCTGGTCTTCCAAGCGAGTGGCCTGGGTTTGAGTCCCAGCCGTAGCGAATATCTTCAATGTATATATTTCTTTTCTAATTTGAAAATTCTTTTTTTTTCAATTTCTTTCCTTTGCAATTATTGATTATTTATGTAGGGAAGAAAATTCTGAGTCAGTTTAATTTTTCGACACGAAGATTTCAAAGTGTTTAAATAAACAATTACCAAGGTGCATTTTTTGTTTTTATTATATTTAAAACTCCCACCGACAGAGCTCCCATAGACTAATGGCTAGAGTGTTAGGCTTCCAAGCGAGTGGCCCTGGGTTCGAGTCCCAGCCTGAACGAAAATCTTCAATGTATACTTTTAGTTTCTAATTTGAAATTTCTTCTTTTTTTTAAATTTTTCTCTTTTGCGAATATTGATTATTTATGTAGGGAGAAAAATTCTGAGTCAGTTTAATTATTCGACCTGTAAATTTCAAAGTGTTTGAATCAATAATTACCAAGGAGCATTTTTTGTTTTTATTATATTTAAGACTTCCAGCGACAGAGCTACGATAGCCTAATGGCTAGACCGTTGGGTTCCTAGCGCGTGGTACTGGGTTCGAGTGCCGGCCGGAAAGGAAATCTTAAATGCAAATATTTTTTTCTAATTTTATAATTCTTTTTTTTTTATTTTTCCCTTTTGCGAAGTCATTCAGTCAGTCTGACAGTCAATCAGTCAAGCACTCAGTCATTCAGTCTCAGTCAGTCAGTCCAGTCAGTCAGTCACTCAGTCAGTCAGTTAGTCCTTCAGCCAGTCAGTCAAGCAGTCAGTCATTTAGTCTCAGTCAGTCAGTCATTCAGTCAGTCAGTCAGTCAGGCAGTCAGTCAGTCAGTCGGTCAGTCCTGTGCAGTCAGTTAGTCACTAAAGCAGTCAGTCAGTCTCAGTCAGTCAGTCAGTCAGTCAGTCCAGTCCAGTCTCAGTCAGTCAGTCAGTCAGTCTCGGTCAGTCAGTCAGTCAGTCAGTCAGGCAGTCAGTCAGTCGGTCAGCCTTATTCAGTCAGTCTGTCAGTCAGTCAGTCAGTCATCCTTATTCAGTCAGTCTGTCAGTCAGTCAGTCGGTCAGTCCTGTCCAGTCAGTTAGTCAGTCAAGCAGTCAGTCAGGTAGTCAAGCAGTCAGTCAATCAGTGTCAGTCAGTCATTTAGTCATTCAGTCAGTCAGTGAAATAGCCAGTCAGAGAGTCAAGCAGTCAGTCAGTCAGTCTCAGTCAGTCAGTTAGTCAGTCAGTCAGTCAGTCGGT